>NC_060193.1:15021713-15274213 GCF_021184085.1 Oncorhynchus gorbuscha
AGCTTGCCAGATCAGAGCCGCCTACAGGGCGAGTATTGTGAATAAAACAACATGCACATCTGCTATTTTATCAGCTCATAAAACATGTTATTTACAATTAGTTAATACATCTTCTTTTAGCTAACTTTCGTAGTTAGGAGTGCTCCCAAAACATTTAAGGTTAGGTTTAAAATCAGCTATTCTGACTTTGTGGCTGTGACAGTTAGTGACCACTCTGCAGAGCTGCCTCCACTTCATGAGTCATCTCAGTAAATGTCAACCGAAGTGTGTGTGTGCCTGAGTGCGTGTGTTTGCGCTCTCTGTGTGTGTATACGTGTGTGTTGCGCTCTGCACTGTGTATGTGTGTGATCCTTCTCTTAAAGAAGACTCTTAAAGAATGTTCTCCCTTTCTCTTGCTCCAGAATGCATAATGGAGGAGAGGTGCCAAGGCTTTGTCTTGACATGAGAGAGGCCTTGGATTGAATCAGCTCAAACAGTCCCCTTTCACAGTTTAAGAATGCAATTAATGCATGGAGACATTCTTTGAACCTTGTGTGCCTTTACAGATGTGGGATCAGTTTGCTACAATAGTTTTTATTTTATTTAAACTAGGCAAGTCAGTTAAGAACAACTTCTTATTTTCAACAACAGCCTAGGAACAGTGGGTTAACTGCCTGCTCAGGGGCAGAACGACAGATTTGTACCATGTCAGCTTGGGGGTTTGAACTTGCAACCTTGCAGTTATTAGTCCAACGCTCTAACCACTAGGCTACCCTGCCTCCTCTAACCACTAGGCTACCCTGCCTCCTCTAACCACTAGGCTGCCCTGCCTCCTCTAACCACTAGGCTGCCCTGCCTCCTCTAACCACTAGGCTACCCTGCCTCCTCTAACCACTAGGCTACCCTGCCTCCTCTAACCACTAGGCTACCCTGCCTCCTCTAACCACTAGGCTACCCTGCCTCCTCTAACCACTAGGCTACCTGCCTCCTCTAACCACTAGGCTACCCTGCCTCCTCTAACCACTAGGCTACCCTGCCTCCTCTAACCACTAGGCTACCCTGCCTCCTCTAACCACTAGGCTACCCTGCTACCACCTACCTGCCTCCTCTAACCACTAGGCTACCCTGCCTCCTCTCACCACTAACCACTAGGCTACCCCTCCTGCCTCCTCTAACCACTAGGCTACCCTGCCTCCTCTAACCACTAGGCTACCCTGCCTCCTCTCTAACCACTAGGCTACCCTGCCTCCTCTAACCACTAGGCTACCCTGCCTCCTCTAACCACTAGGCTCCCCTGCCTGCCTCCTCTAACCACTAGGCTACCCTGCCTCCTCTTACCACTAGGCTACCCTGCCTCCTCTAACCACTAGGCTACCCTGCCTCCTCTAACCACTAGGCTACCTGCCTCCTCTAACCACTAGGCTACCCTGCCTCCTCTCACCACTAGGCTACCCTGCCTCCTCTCATCTCACCACTAGGCTACCCTGCCTCCTCTCACCCTGCCTCCTCTAACCACTAGGCTACCCTGCCTCCTCTAACCACTAGGCTACCCTGCCTCCTCTAACCACTAGGCTACCCTGCCTCCTCTAACCACTAGGCTACCTGCCTCCTCTCACCACTAGGCTACCCTGCCTCCTCTCACCACTAGGCTACCCTGCCTCCTCTAACCTCTAGGCTACCCTGCCTCCTCTAACCACTAGGCTACCCTGCCTCCTCTAACCACTAGGCTACCCTGCCTCCTCTAACCACTAGGCTACCCTGCCTCTCCTCTAACCACTAGGCTACCCTGCCTCCTCTAACCACTAGGCTACCTGCCTCCTCTCACCACTAGGCTACCCTGCCTCCTCTAACCACTAGGCTACCCTGCCTACTCTAACCTCTAACTACTAGGCTACCTGCCTCCTCTCACCACTAGGCTACCTGCCTCCTCTCACCACTAGGCTACACTGCCTCCTCTCACCATTAGGCTACCCTGCCTCCTCTAACCACTAGGCTACCTGCCTCCTCTAACCACTAGGCTACCCTGCTGCCCCAGTGTGTTGTTTAGTTTTGAAATGTTTGTCGAAAGAGAGATCAGGGTCCAGAGTAACGCCAAGGTCCTTACAGTTATTTTTTTGACAACTGTACCACCATTGAGATGAATTGTCAGATCAAACAGCAGATCTCTTTGTTTTTTGTGACCTAGACCTGTTTTGTCTGAGTTTAAAAGTAAAACATTTGCGGCAATCCACTTCCTTATGTCTGAAAAACAGTCTTCCAGGGTAGGCAATTTTGGGGATTCACCATGTTTCATCGAAATGTACAGCTGTTGACATGGACAGACAGACAGACAGCGTTATCCATCAGTCTGGGTCCTGAGGTGGGGTGTGTGGGGCTGGCAGGGGTGCTGGAGTTTGCCTACACTGGGGCCTTAGCACCTCTGAACAGACACACACAGGCCCATATACAGACTGCAGCTACAACACTAGGGGTCCCCAGAGTTCTACAACTCTGCAGTGAAGAGGAGGAGAAGATGAAGAAGAAGGGAGTAGAGAAGAGAGCTGGAGAGAAGATCTCTGCTGAAGAACAGATGAAGGCTAGTCTTCAGTCCATCAGAGAGCTGTGGGCAGAGAGAGAGGGCTGTGATGTGGAGCTGGAGGTTAGTGGGACAAATCAAATCAAATGTTATTTGTCACGTGCCGAATAAAACAAGTGTAGACCTTACCGTGAAATACTTACTGACAAGCCCTTAACCAACAATGTAGTTAAAAATAGGAATTAAGAAAATATTTACAAAATTAACGATACTAAAAAAAGTAACACAAAATAACAATAACGAGGCTATATACAGGGGGGACTGGTACCGAGTCAATCAGATGCCAACCAGTTGCCATACCATGCAGTGATGCAACCAATGAGGATGCTCTCGATAGTGCTGTCGTAGAACTTTTGAGGATCTGGGGATCCATGCCAAATCTTTTCAGTCTCCTGAGAAGAAATAGGTGTTGTTGTGCCCTCTTCTCGACTGTCTTGGTGTGTTTGAACCATGATGGTTTGTTAGTGATATGAAGCTCTCGAACTCACTCCACTACGCAGTCATGGGTGAAGGAGTACAGGAGGGGACCATGTGTTGAGGATCAGCATGGCAATGTGTTGTTTACATCCGCTGATGTGAAAAGGGCTTTATAAATACATTTGATTAGTTTATTGATAATTGCAGACGGCTGGTTGAGTAATCTGAAGTACCTGAAAAGGCCAGTAGATGTCACACTATCATATAGGAATACAAATTCTACTGTAAATAGTACAATACATACAACTATAGCCATGTAAAAAGTGTGTTCAGTTTTTTTTCACCTTTATTTAACCAGGTATGCGGTTTGAGAACAAGTTCTCATTTACAACTGCGACCTGGCCAAGATAAAGTATAAGGAACCCACACTCAAAAAGAGAGCATTACAGCTGAGAAGCGGGAAAGAAAGAAAACACACATAGAAAACTATAAACATACAGAACCAGGAGACGTCTAGAAAACAACTAGATAAAAGGTTAAAGGGGAACTGTGACAGCTGAGTTGGCCATGTTTTTTGGCTTGCACCTCAAGAAATGCTGGGGGCCATGACAGGTGCCAAACTTGAGTTGGCATGGGGGTGTAGTTTGATGTGCGTGTAACTTGTTGGGGAAATATCGGGCCAATGGGGACATCATGAATACAGGACACTTATACGAAAAATAAAAAAATAGCAAAAAAATGTCTAGGTAGAAAAAGCTATAAATAAAATACAAAAATTGAGTGGCAGTGAGTTTATTCTAACTTTGGCAACAACACTTTTCCTACTTATTTCACATCAAGATGGATCCTGTGATGTAATTGCTGAACACATCGCATGTGACGTAGTAGAAACCCTGATGATACCTGTAATAGAGGAGGAGGACATGTTGACAGAAAACACAATGAAATAGTTTCACATAGCAACTACATGCTGACTGAAGTCTTCTTCTAACCCAGTCTTCACACACACACACACACACACACACACACACACACACACACACACACACACACACACACACACACACACACACACACACACACACACACACACACACACACACACACACACACACACACACACACACACACACACACACACACACACACACACACACACACACACACACACACACACACACACACACACACACACACACACACACACACACTAACTGTTTGATTGTTGAAAGCAAAGCCAATGTTTGACAAAACGCTTTTGAACTGTTTAGCCATAGAATATCTACAGAAGCATGGATGAAGACCAGTGTATCCAGATTTCTTCAACACGGGACATACAATTCACAGATGTATCACCTGGGGTTGTTGATGCCAGTGTTCTCCAGTGAGTTAGCGATGCGGATCTCAGCACCAGCAAGTCTCTCAGGAACAACATCTCCTCTGTTGGTGATGCTGACAGCTGTCACTCTGGTCACATCCAGCAGGTCCACTCTCCACCAGGGGTTGGTGATGGTGACAGCTGTCACTTTGTACAGATCCAGCAGGTCCACTCTCCACCAGGGGTTGGTCTCCTGTTCAGTGGGTGTGCAGGATATTTTGTGAGAGTTTGAGTCTCTGTTGCCATCAATGGCATTGTTAGCCTGGCCATGCCCATACAGTGATGACTGGGTGGCCACTCCTTTCAACGCCACATTTACAACAGGCTCTTGGAGATAATCATTTTAAAGTGCATGAATATGACATGTTTATATGATGGGGGATAATAGTGTTGGGAAATTGAGTGGCGTGGTGAGAATATGGGTGGATAGTTGTGGTGGAAGGAGGAGTAGAGGTGATAAAGGTGCATATTTTAGAAGGGAGAGAATATGGATGGATAGTAGTGGTGGGAGGAGAACAGGATGTGAGAGGGGTGGTTAAGTCTGAAATAGAAATCAGGACTTCACAGTTATTATTTACATCTATATCCAGTATGCAAAACTGGTTGAAAATATGTTTACCTCGAATCTGTCTCTTTCAGCTCTTGCACTTCAGCTTTCAGCTCTTTCTTTGTGGCATTGAGCCTGGCCCCCAAAGTTTGTTGTCCATCCAGCTGTTGGTGCTCTAGAGAGCTCAGTTTAGCTTCCAAGCCGCTGAGTCCATCCACATATACTTCCACCTCACACAGAGTGATTCCGACCTGCCGGGGATGACAACAACGACGTAACGACCCTCCATCTCATTACACTGGAAGGAGTGGACCTCTCCCGCTGGGATGTGGGAGATGACAACACATCTGAGCTAGAGATATGTTGAGAGAGAGCAAGAGATAATGAAATAATGATAGCGAATGTGGACGCTATACAATCTACCATGTAGAATCTGACTCTTAAATATGTAGCCACCATTGGAGGCATTTCAGAAGAGGAAGGGGAGGACCATCCTCAGTAAATTTAATAAAAATACAAATATCCTTTTTACGTAAAACTCTACTAAATATATTTACTTTACTAAATAATTTATTAAAACACACTGTTTTGCAATGAAGTTCTACAGTAGCCTCATCATCACCATGGTGTAGCCAGAGGACAGCTAGTTTCTGTCCTCCTCTGGGTACATTGACTTTAATACAAAACCTAGGAGGCTCATAGTTCTCACTTCCTTCCATAGAATTACATAGTGATTATGACGACTTCCAGAGGACATCCTCCACCTATCAGAGCTCTTGCAGCATGAACAGACATGTTGTCCACCCAATCAAAGGATCAGTGAATGAATCTTGTACTGAAAGCAGCGGATTTACTAACGTGTTAGTTCTAGTAGCTATGTTGACTATTTAAATATGATTATATATATTTTTATTTAACTATGCAAGTCAGTTAAGAACAAATTTGTATTTACGTTGATGGCCTACCCCCGCCAAACCCAGGCCGATTGTGCGCCGACCTTTGGGAGTCCCAATCACGGCCGGATGTGATGCAGCCTGGATTCGAACCAGGTACTACAGTGACGCCTCTTGCACTGCCTCAGACTTTGTTGGAAAAAAAATCTTAAACCGAAGCAAACGTAACAAAATGAGGATAAACATGCCTAAATTCGTCTAATAAAAACTCTAGTTTGCAACTGTTGGACTAATGATTACACCCTAGATCAGCTAGATGCAGGCACGATTTTGTGGTATTGAATGTGTCCCTGTCTGTCACCTTGATTACATACATGTCTCTCTCGACCTGTGCACCTACATTGTAAACGTTAATTCATAGGCTAGGTTGTAGCAACCCCATGATGGGTATAGGGGAAAACCGAGTATCATGTAGTAGCCGAAACCTATTGATGTTACATTGAGCTGGGTGAATGAAATATGAATGAGTCATCCAATATGGTGTAATATAAATAAGGCCATACTCATAACAAAATATATATATCGTTCTCCCTTAAATGTCAACGACCACCACTGGTAGCCACATGATCGCTACAGAAGCACGGATGAAGACCAATGTATCCAATACCTTCAAGACAGGACATAAAAGTGTACAGATGTCTAGGTATCACCTGGGGTTGTTGATGCCAGTGTTCTCCAGTGAGTTACCAATACGGATCTCAGCACCATCAAGTCTCTCAGGAACATCATCTCCTCTGTTGGTGATGCTGACAGCTGTCACTCTGAACAGATCCTGCAGGTCCACTCTCCACCAGGGGTTGGTGATGATGACAGCTGTCACTCTGAACAGATCCTGCAGGTCCACTCTCCACCAGGGGTTGGTGATGCTGACAGCTGTCACTCTGAACAGATCCTGCAGGTCCACTCTCCACCAGGGGTTGGTGATGCTGACAGCTGTCACTCTGTACAGATCCAGCAGGTCCACTCTCCACCAGGGGTTGGTGCTGATGACAGCTGTCACTCTGAACAGATCCAGCAGGTCCACTCTCCACCAGGGGTTGGTGATGCTGACAGCTGTCACTCTGAACAGATCCTGCAGGTCCACTCTCTACCAGGGGTTGGTGATGCTGACAGCTGTCACTCTGAACAGATCCTGCAGGTCCACTCTCCACCAGGGGTTGGTGATGCTGACAGCTGTCACTCTGAACACATCCAGCAGGTCCACTCTCCACCAGGGGTTGGTGATGCTGACAGCTGTCACTCTGAACAGATCCTGCAGGTCCACTCTCCACCAGGGGTTGGTGATGCTGACAGCTGTCACTCTGAACAGATCCTGCAGGTCCACTCTCCACCAGGGGTTGGTGATGCTGACAGCTGTCACTCTGAACACATCCAGCAGGTCCACTCTCCACCAGGGGTTGGTGATGCTGACAGCTGTCACTCTGAACAGATCCTGCAGGTCCACTCTCCACCAGGGGTTGGTGATGATGACAGCTGTCACTCTGAACAGATCCAGCAGGTCCACTCTCCACCAGGGGTTGGTGATGATGACAGCTGTCACTCTGAACAGATCCTGCAGGTCCACTCTCCACCAGGGGTTGGTGATGCTGACAGCTGTCACTCTGAACAGATCCTGCAGGTCCACTCTCCACCAGGGGTTGGTGATGCTGACAGCTGTCACTCTGAACAGATCCTGCAGGTCCACTCTCCACCAGGGGTTGGTGATGCTGACAGCTGTCACTCTGAACAGATCCTGCAGGTCCACTCTCCACCAGGGGTTGGTGATGGTGACAGCTGTCACTCTGAACAGATCCTGCAGGTCCACTCTCCACCAGGGGTTGGTGATGATGACAGCTGTCACTCTGAACAGATCCTGCAGGTCCACTCTCCACCAGGGGTTGGTGATGCTGACAGCTGTCACTCTGAACAGATCCTGCAGGTCCACTCTCCACCAGGGGTTGGTGATGGTGACAGCTGTCACTCTGAACAGATCCAGCAGGTCCACTCTCCACCAGGGGTTGGTGATGGTGACAGCTGTCACTCTGAACAGATCCAGCAGGTCCACTCTCCACCAGGGGTTGGTGATGGTGACAGCTGTCACTCTGAACAGATCCAGCAGGTCCACTCTCCACCAGGGGTTGGTGATGGTGACAGCTGTCACTCTGAACAGATCCTGCAGGTCCACTCTCCACCAGGGGTTGGTGCTGATGACAGCTGTCACTCTGAACAGATCCAGCAGGTCCACTCTCCACCAGGGGTTGGTGATGCTGACAGCTGTCACTCTGAACAGATCCTGCAGGTCCACTCTCCACCAGGGGTTGGTGATGCTGACAGCTGTCACTCTGTACAGATCCTGCAGGTCCACTCTCCACCAGGGGTTGGTGATGCTGACAGCTGTCACTCTGAACAGATCCTGCAGGTCCACTCTCCACCAGGGGTTGGTGATGCTGACAGCTGTCACTCTGAACAGATCCTGCAGGTCCACTCTCCACCAGGGGTTGGTGATGATGACAGCTGTCACTCTGAACAGATCCTGCAGGTCCACTCTCCACCAGGGGTTGGTGTTAAATGAAGTGCAGCTGCAGGAGCCTTTGTGATAGTCTGATTCTCTGTTGCCATCAATGGCCTTGTTAGCCTGGCCATCCCCATACAGTGATGACTGGGTGGCCACTCCTTTCAACGCCACGTTTCCTGCAGGGACATAGAAAATGTTTAAATACAGAAATTAGAAGTTACTGTTAATCATCTGACAGTGTATGAATTTGAAATGTTTACAAGATGGGGGAGTAATGGAAGGAGGGGTGGAGGGAAGAGAGGTGTTTGGGTCTGAAAAAGAGGTCAAGAGTTCACAGTTATTATTTACATGTGTCATCGAGCCTGGCCCCCCACACTCGCTGTCCATCCAGCTGTTGGTGCTCTAGAGAGTTCAGTTTAGCTTCCAAGCCGCTGAGTCCGTCCACATGTACTTCCACCTCACACAGATGGAGATACTCCTTCCTGACATAGATGACCACAACAACATACTGACCCTCCATCTCATTACACTGGAAGGTGTTGGTCTCCCCTGTTGGTATTTGGGAGATGACATCACATCTGAAAGAGATAGAGGTATAGAGAAAAGTAGTTAATGATGGTGAATGTGTATGCTCTAGAATGTATCAGAGAATACCATCAGTCTGTTAAATATATAGCCACAGAATAGCTACAGAAGCATGGATGAATACCAATGTATCCAAATACCTTCAAGACGGGACATAAGAATTTACAGATGTCAATATGTAACCTGGGGTTGTTGATGCCGTTGTTCTCCAGTGAGTTTCCAATGCGAATCTCAGCACCATCAAGTCTCTCAGCACAGCAGTGCATAGTGCTGATATTGACAGCTTTCACTCTGTACACACCCAGAAGGTCCACTCTCCACCAGGGGTTGGTGTCATCCTGAGTGTGGCTGCAGGATTGTTTGTCATATTCAGGTTCTCTGGTCCCATCAATGGCATTTGAAGCTACACCGTTTCCATATAGAGATGACTGAGAGGCCACTCCTTTCAACGCCACATTTACTGCAGGGATTAAGAAAATGATGTTTTAATACAGAAATGACAAGTTATTGTTAGTAATCTTACAGTGTATGAATTTGAAATGTTTAGAAGATGGGGAGAAAGTAGTGGTGGGAGGAGGAGTGGAGGGGTCGATGTCGGAGAAGAGATGAGGGATAGAAGTAGTGGGAGGAGAGAGGTGGATGTCGGAGAAGAGATGGTGGCTAGAAGTAGTGGGAGGAGAAGTGGAGAGGAGTTTGTTGGAGAAGAGGGGAGAGAAGATGGGGAGATAGTAGTAGTGGGAGGAGTGAGGTGGATGTCGGAGAAGAGATGAGGGGATAGAAGTAGTGGGATGAGAGAGGTGGATGTCAGAGAAGAGATGAGGAGAGAGAAGTAGTGGGAGGAGAGAGGTGGATGTCGGAGAAGAGATGAGGGATAGAAGTAGTGGGAGGAGAGAGGTGGATGTCGGAGAAGAGATGAGGGGATAGAAGTAGTGGGAGGAGTGAGGTGGATGTCGGAGAAGAGATGAGGGGAGAGAAGTAGTGGGAGGAGAGAGGTGGATGTCGGAGAAGAGATGAGGGATAGAAGTAGTGGGAGGAGAGAGGTGGATGTCGGAGAAGAGATGAGGGATAGAAGTAGTGGGAGGAGAGAGGTGGATGTCGGAGGAGAGATGAGGGATAGAAGTAGTGGGAGGAGAGAGGTGGATGTCAGAGAAGAGATGAGGAGAGAGAAGTAGTGGGAGGAGAGAGGTGGATGTCAGAGAAGAGATGAGGAGAGAGAAGTAGTGGGAGGAGAGAGGTGGATGTCAGAGAAGAGATGAGGAGAGAGAAGTAGTGGGAGGAGAGAGGTGGATGTCAGAGAAGAGATGAGGAGAGAGAAGTAGTGGGAGGAGAGAGGTGGATGTCGGAGAAGAGATGAGGAGAGAGAAGTAGTGGGAGGAGAGAGGTGGATGTCGGAGAAGAGATGAGGAGAGAGAAGTAGTGGGAGGAGAGAGGTGGATGTCAGAGAAGAGATGAGGAGAGAGAAGTAGTGGGAGGAGAGAGGTGGATGTCGGAGAAGAGATGAGGGATAGAAGTAGTGGGAGGAGAGAGGTGGATGTCGGAGAAGAGATGAGGGATAGAAGTAGTGGGAGGAGAGAGGTGGATGTCAGAGAAGAGATGAGGAGAGAGAAGTAGTGGGATGAGGTGTGGAGGGGGGAAGTGTAGTTTTGTATAAGAGGGGAGAGAGTATGGGCGGGTAGTATTATAGGCTCGGCCCTAATTGATGTGTATTCTGTCACCTGGAGCTGCATGGAATATTATCTTGGAACACAAGGAAAGCACAAAGGACAATGCCCGAAGACTAGTCAGCCCTTCCACCTCTGAGGGGCCAAAATGTATCTCTCTGTTACAGTACCCAGAGAATATTGTGATAGAATAGTACTTTAGTATCCATGTTTGGTATGTATCATGTAATAGATCTTTAGATGGTTCTTAATATGTCTGTGAATCAATGTTTTTTTTAAAGTAAATTTTATGTGAAAAAAAAATGAAAGGACTTTCTAGTTCATCTGCATAAACCCATTTGGACTTGGCACTATACGCTTCTATCTGTAATCCAGTCACAAGCCAGAGCAAATACAGACGGACCAATCAGAACATGTCTTTACCATCTCCCTGGTCTAGCTAGTTAAGCCAGCGATAATGTCACCCAAGCAACAACAAAAAACAGCACTGTAAGAAATCTGAAAGTAAATGATGTTGTCACAGTTTTTCAGTCGTGACAATAAGTTGTCTGATTATCACAATACATTTCTTAATGTAGTTGATGATGTATTCTCACTATCTTGGTAAAATAGCTACAGTCTTCTTAGAAACTGAACTTGTCTAATTCAGAAGTGTTAGACAGAACCTTGTGGCTGAACCCAGATTGACACTTCAGAGCACTACCCCTAATAAAACTGATTTACAAATGTCTCAGGGTCTTGATGCTCTGTACTTTATGTACCTTTAAAGTGAGTACCTTAATGAAAATTATTTACGTCAAAACAGATCTGAAATCTGGAGTGTGAAAACCCAAAGGTCACAGAATCGTTGTCTATTTATTGTGGCTACAAGACAGCGCTTTTCATTATTTTGTCTACAACACCTTTGGATTATATTATAATTCATTTTACAACCAATTCCAAATGCATCACAAGTAAATGATCTGCACGGCAAACGCAGCATTCCATTGGAAAGGAGTGTACTTCTGCTGTACCACAATGCAAATCGCTGTCGGTGTGATCGAGGTGTGAACCAATGAGTGACAAAATGTTACAAAGCCTGTCCAGATCATTTCAGGTCATCAGTCTCACGTCAAAGTGGAGTCCAGAGCCTTGAGGCTCGAGTCCACACCTCTGGTATTTATAATATCATGCATGATAAATATTACTGTCCGCTACAGTATTGGTAGGAGGAGGAATGGAAGTTGGGGAAGATGGGAGAGAATATGGGGGGATAGTGGTAGTGGGAGGAGGAGCGGAGAGGGGTGGATTGATGAAAAAGAGGTCAAGTGTTCACACTTATTATTGACATCTCTACCCAGTGAGCAAGACTGGTTGAAAATATGTCTTACCTCTGTTGTCTCTCTTCAGCTCCTGTACTTCAGCTTCCAGCTCTGTCTTCGTGGCATTGAGCCTGGCCACCAACAGTCTGTCCATCCAGCTCCTGTACTTCAGCTTCCAGCTCTGTCTTCGTGGCATTGAGCCTGGCCACCAACAGTCTGTCTATCCAGCTCCTATACTTCAGCTTCCAGCTCTGTCTTCGTGGCATTGAGCCTGGCCACCAACAGTCTGTCCATCCAGCTGCTGCTGCACTAGAGTTCAGGTTTTCTTCCAAGCCTCTCAGTCTACCCACTTCAACTTTCTGGGCCTCCAGGTCTTCCTCTGTAGCATTGAGCTTGGCCTCCAGAGCTGCTACCTTATTAGATGTACCTTCATTCTCTTGCCTCAGTGTGTCTACTCTTGCTACCTGCAACTTCAGTTTTGCATTTGTTGCACTGAGGTCCTCCTCCGGGGTTACATTCTTGCCCAGCTGCTTTTCCATACAGTCCACTCGATCTTTCAGGAGATGAAATGGATTTACCGGCTCACCACAGACTGTCATGTTTTGTCATTTATTATCTTGTCTTGTCCCTGTGCTTCCCATTCTATTCGTTTCCCTCTGCTGGTCTTATTAGGTTCTTTCCCTCTTTCTATCCCTCTCTCTCCCCCTCCCTCTCTCACTCTCTCGCTCTCTCTTCTCTCTATCGTTCCGTTCCTGCTCCCAGCTGTTCCTATTCCCCTAATCAATCATTTAGTCTTCCCACACCTGTTCCCGATCCTTTCCCCTGATTAGAGTCCCTATTTCTTCCTTTGTGTTCCGTTCCTGTCCTGTCGGTTCCTTGTCTAGAATTCACCGTGCTGTGTTTGTGTATCGCCCTGTCGTGTCGTGTTTTCCTCAGATGCTGCGTGGTGAGCAGGTGTCTGAGTCTGTCTGGTTCAAGTGCCTTCCCGAGGCAACCTGCTGTTCACCTGCTGTTCAAGATCGAGTCTCCAGTTTGTCCTCGTCATTTCGAGTGAAAGTTGTGTTTTTTGTTTGTATTTACTTTACTGGATTAAAGACTCTGTTTTCGCCAAGTCGCTTTTGGGTCCTCTTTCACCCGCATGACAGAAGGAACCGACCAAGGAATGGACCCAGCGACTTCAGACGCTCGTTACACTGCCGTCGAGATCCAAGGAGCCATGCTCGGCAGACACGAGCAGGAATTGTCTGCTGCTCGCCATGCCGTGGAGAACCTGGCCGCTCAGGTTTCCGACCTCTCTGGACAGTTCCAGAGTCTACGTCTCGTGCCACCTGTTACTTCCTGGCCTGCCGAGCCTCCAGAACCTAGGGTTAATAACCCACCTTGCTACTCCGGGCAGCCCACTGAGTGCCGCTCCTTTCTCACGCAGTGTGAGATTGTGTTCTCTCTCCAACCCAACACATACTCTAGAGAGAGAGCTCGGGTTGCTTACGTCATTTCACTCCTTACTGGCCGGGCTCGAGAATGGGGCACAGCTATCTGGGAGGCAAGGGCTGATTGCTCTAACAAGTTCCAGAACTTTAAAGAGGAGATGATTCGGGTTTTTGACCGTTCAGTTTTTGGTAGGGAGGCTTCTAGGGCCCTGGCTTCCTTATGCCAAGGTGAACGGTCCATAACGGATTATTCTATTGAGTTTCGCACTCTTGCTGCCTCTAGTGAGTGGAACGAGCCGGCGCTGCTCGCTCGTTTTCTGGAGGGACTCCACGCAGTGGTTAAGGATGAGATTCTCTCCCGGGAGGTTCCTTCAGATGTGGACTCTTTGATTGCTCTCGCCATCCGCATAGAACGACGGGTAGATCTTCGTCACCGGGCTCGTGGAAGAGAGCTCGCATCAACGGTGTTTCCCTGCTCCGCATCGCAACCATCTCCCTCCTCTGGCTCAGAGTCTGAGCCCATGCAGCTGGGAGGGATTCGCATCTCGACTAAGGAGAGGGAACGGAGGATCACCAACCGCCTGTGCCTCTATTGCGGAGTTGCTGGACATTTTGTTAATTCATGTCCAGTAAAAGCCAGAGCTCATCTGTAAGCGGAGGGCTACAGGTGAGCGCAACTACTCAAGTCTCTCCATCAAGATCCTGTACTACTTTGTCGGTCCATCTACGCTGGACCGGTTCGGGTGCTACATGTAGTGCCTTGATAGACTCTGGGGCTGAGGGTTGTTTCATGGACGAAGCATGGGTTCGGAAACATGACATTCCTTTCAGAGAGTTAGAGAAGCCTACGCCCATGTTCGCCTTAGATGGTAGTCATCTTCCCAGTATCAGATTTGAGACACTACCTTTAACCCTCACAGTATCTGGTAACCACAGTGAGACTATTTCTTTTTTGATTTTTCGTTCACCGTTTACACCTGTTGTTTTGGGTCATCCCTGGCTAGTATGTCATAATCCTTCTATTAATTGGTCTAGTAATTCTATCCTATCCTGGAACGTTTCTTGTCATGTGAAGTGTTTAATGTCTGCCATCCCTCCCGTTTCTTCTGTCCCTACTTCTCAGGAGGAACCTGGCGATTTGACAGGAGTGCCGGAGGAATATCATGATCTGCGCACGGTCTTCAGTCGGTCCCGAGCCAACTCCCTTCCTCCTCACCGGTCGTATGATTGTAGTATTGATCTCCTTCCGGGGACCACTCCTCCTCGGGGTAGACTATACTCTCTGTCGGCTCCCGAACGTAAGGCTCTCGAGGATTATTTGTCTGTGTCTCTTGACGCCGGTACCATAGTGCCTTCTTCCTCTCCGGCCGGGGCGGGGTTCTTTTTGTTAAGAAGAAGGACGGTACTCTGCGCCCCTGCGTGGATTATCGAGGGCTGAATGACATAACGGTTAAGAATCGTTATCCGCTTCCCCTTATGTCATCAGCCTTCGAGATTCTGCAGGGAGCCAGGTGCTTTACTAAGTTGGACCTTCGTAACGCTTACCATCTCGTGCGCATCAGAGAGGGGGACGAGTGGAAAACGGCGTTTAACACTCCGTTAGGGCATTTTGAGTACCGGGTTCTGCCGTTTGGTCTCGCCAATGCGCCAGCTGTTTTTCAGGCATTAGTTAATGATGTTCTGAGAGACATGCTGAACATCTTTGTTTTTGTCTATCTTGACGATATCCTGATTTTTTCTCCGTCACTCGAGATTCATGTTCAGCACGTTCGACGTGTTCTACAGCGCCTTTTAGAGAATTGTCTCTACGTAAAGTCTGAGAAGTGCTCTTTTCATGTCTCCTCCGTTACTTTTCTCGGTTCCGTTATTTCCGCTGAAGGCATTCAGATGGATTCCGCTAAGGTCCAAGCTGTCAGTGATTGGCCCGTTCCAAGGTCACGTGTCGAGTTGCAGCGCTTTTTAGGTTTCGCTAATTTCTATCGGCGTTTCATTCGTAATTTCGGTCAAGTTGCTGCCCCTCTCACAGCTCTTACTTCTGTCAAGACGTGTTTTAAGTGGTCCGGTTCCGCCCAGGGAGCTTTTGATCTTCTAAAAGAACGTTTTACGTCCGCTCCTATCCTCGTTACTCCTGACGTCACTAGACAATTCATTGTCGAGGTTGACGCTTCAGAGGTAGGCGTGGGAGCCATTCTATCCCAGCGCTTCCAGTCTGACGATAAGGTTCATCCTTGCGCTTATTTTTCTCATCGCCTGTCGCCATCTGAGCGCAACTATGATGTGGGTAACCGTGAACTGCTCGCCATCCGCTTAGCCCTAGGCGAATGGCGACAGTGGTTGGAGGGGGCGACCGTTCCTTTTGTCGTTTGGACAGACCATAAGAACCTTGAGTACATCCGTTCTGCCAAACGACTTAATGCCCGTCAAGCTCGTTGGGCGTTGTTTTTCGCTCGTTTCGAGTTTGTGATTTCTTACCGTCCGGGTAGCAAGAACACCAAGCCTGATGCCTTATCCCGTCTGTTTAGTTCTTCTGTGGCTTCTACTGATCCCGAGGGATTCTTCCTTATGGGCGTGTTGTCGGGTTAACAGTCTGGGGAATTGAAAGACAGGTTAAGCAAGCACTCACGCACACTGCGTCGCCGCGCGCTTGTCCTAGTAACCTCCTTTTCGTTCCTGTTTCCACTCGTCTGGCTGTTCTTCAGTGGGCTCACTCTGCCAAGTTAGCTGGTCATCCCGGTGTTCGAGGCACTCTTGCGTCTATTCGCCAGCGCTTTTGGTGGCCGACTCAGGAGCGTGACACGCGCCGTTTCGTGGCTGCTTGTTCGGACTGCGCGCAGACTAAGTCGGGTAACTCTCCTCCTGCCGGTCGTCTCAGACCGCTCCCCATTCCTTCTCGACCATGGTCTCACATCGCCCTAGACTTCATTACCGGTCTGCCTTTGTCTGCGGGGAAGACTGTGATTCTTACGGTTGTCGATAGGTTCTCTAAGGCGGCACATTTCATTCCCCTCGCTAAACTTCCTTCCGCTAAGGAGACGGCACAAATCATTATCGAGAATGTATTCAGAATTCATGGCCTCCCGTTAGACGCCGTTTCAGACAGAGGCCCGCAATTCACGTCACAGTTTTGGAGGGAGTTCTGTCGTTTGATTGGTGCGTCCGTCAGTCTCTCTTCCGGGTTTCATCCCCAGTCTAACGGTCAAGCAGAGAGGGCCAATCAGACGATTGGTCGCATACTACGCAGCCTTTCTTTCAGAAACCCTGCGTCTTGGGCAGAACAGCTCCCCTGGGCAGAATACGCTCACAATTCGCTTCCTTCGTCTGCTACCGGGTTATCTCCGTTTCAGAGTAGTCTGGGTTACCAGCCTCCTCTGTTCTCATCCCAGCTTGCCGAGTCCAGCGTTCCCTCCGCTCAGCGTTTGTCCAACGTTGTGAGCGCACCTGGAGGAGGGTGAGGTCTGCACTTTGCCGTTACAGGGCACAGACTGTGAGAGCCGCCAATAAACGCAGGATTAAGAGTCCAAGGTATTGTTGCGGCCAGAGAGTGTGGCTTTCCACTCGCAACCTTCCTCTTACGACAGCTTCTCGTAAGTTGACTCCGCGGTTCATTGGTCCGTTCCGTGTCTCCCAGGTCGTCAATCCTGTCGCTGTGCGACTGCTTCTTCCGCGACATCTTCGTCGCGTCCATCCTGTCTTCCATGTCTCCTGTGTTAAGCCCTTTCTTCGCACCCCCGTTCGTCTTCCCCCCCCCTCCCGTCCTTGTCGAGAGCGCACCTATTTACAAGGTACATAAGATCATGGACATGCGTTCTCGGGGACGGGGTCACCAATACTTAGTGGATTGGGAGGGTTACGGTCCTGAGGAGAGGAGTTGGGTTCCGTCTCGGGACGTGCTGGACCGTTCACTCATTGATGATTTCCTCCGTTGCCGCCAGGATTCCTCCTCGAGTGCGCCAGGAGGCGCTCGGTGAGTGGGGGGTACTGTCATGTTTTGTCATTTATTATCTTGTCTTGTCCCTGTGCTTCCCATTCTATTCGTTTCCCTCTGCTGGTCTTATTAGGTTCTTTCCCTCTTTCTATCCCTCTCTCTCCCCCTCCCTCTCTCACTCTCTCGCTCTCTCTTCTCTCTATCGTTCCGTTCCTGCTCCCAGCTGTTCCTATTCCCCTAATCAATCATTTAGTCTTCCCACACCTGTTCCCGATCCTTTCCCCTGATTAGAGTCCCTATTTCTTCCTTTGTGTTCCGTTCCTGTCCTGTCGGTTCCTTGTCTAGAATTCACCGTGCTGTGTTTGTGTATCGCCCTGTCGTGTCGTGTTTTCCTCAGATGCTGCGTGGTGAGCAGGTGTCTGAGTCTGTCTGGTTCAAGTGCCTTCCCGAGGCAACCTGCTGTTCACCTGCTGTTCAAGATCGAGTCTCCAGTTTGTCCTCGTCATTTCGAGTGAAAGTTGTGTTTTTTGTTTGTATTTACTTTACTGGATTAAAGACTCTGTTTTCGCCAAGTCGCTTTTGGGTCCTCTTTCACCCGCATGACACAGACGGTGTATGGTAAGGCCATGGACAGGCAGGCCAGTAGGCAGGCCAGTAGGAGGAGAGTAGTCATCGTTCCCATCGTCAAGGGATGTTCAAAGGTAAGGTCTCTACACTGACTGGCTCGGTGCAGTCTTGGTGCTCCTTTGTAGTTAGTCGTCAAGTGACAGTGTCAAGACGGTGATGATTAACCTGTTTTTCCCAAGGGGAGGGTCATTTTTGTCTTGTGATGGCAAAGCAGTAAACTAGAAACAACTCACGTGTGCAGCTTAGACGGAACATTGAACTCACTGTTATCAAGACAGAGAGCTGGAGAAATTCTGGGAATGTCTACACAAGGAAATGTTCTGACATTTTCATATGCTACTAAGCCGTGTCGTGATCATTTCCTCGTTTGAAGACTGCTCGAGCAACATAACAGAAAAAGGGGGGGGGGGACACATTTGGGTGGAGTTCAGTCAACCTCATCATGTCAAGAAACCATCAATTGTTTAAGAGAGAGTGGAAAGCACCATCACGTGACAAATGAGAAGGTAACCAAGAACAAGGAAGACATTTTTAACATGCTGTGCCAGGCCCAGTGATGGTTCACACACTGTGGTAGCAATGCCACTGGATCTAATGTTCAAGAGAACATAATATTCAATGAAAAACATTTTATTAAAACAGTACATCCATTAAGAGATTCTAAAGTACAGTTTACAAAAATATGTCAGAAGAGCTTGAAAATCAAGTAAAAACTATAAAACCTCTCCAATAACAGTTCAAGTACTGTAATTTAACCCACATGTTTATAATATTTGAGAAAATATTAAGGGAGATC
Source organism: Oncorhynchus gorbuscha (assembly GCF_021184085.1). Taxonomy (NCBI): domain Eukaryota; kingdom Metazoa; phylum Chordata; class Actinopteri; order Salmoniformes; family Salmonidae; genus Oncorhynchus; species Oncorhynchus gorbuscha. The sequence goes on from NC_060193.1 coordinate 15,040,382, forward strand.
ATAAATGTTCTCTAAAACATTACTGACAACACTATTGATAGGCAGTGAATAACGTGCCCACTGGTCACACACTGGTTGAATCAACATTGTTTAATAGTACCCACAAAACACCAGTCTCAACGTCAACAGTGAAGATGAGACTCCGGGATGCTGACCTTCTAGGCAGTTGCAAAAAAAAAAACATCTCAGATTGGCCAATAACATGCAAAGATTAAGATGAGCAAAAGGACAGACACTGGACAGAGATACTCTGCCTAGAAGGCCAGCATCCCAGAGGTGCCTCTTCACTGTTGATGTTGAGACGGGTGGTTTGCAGGTCCTATTTAATGAAGTTGCCAGTTGAGGACTTGAGGCGGCTATTTCTCAAACTAGACACTAATGTACTTGTCCTCTTGCTCAGTTGTGCACCGGGGCCTCCCACTACTCTTTCGATTAAGGTTAGAGCCAATTTGCGCTGTTCTGTGAAGGGAGTAGTACAGAGCGTTGTACGAGATCCTCAGTTTCTTGGCAATTTCTCACCTGGAATAGAATGACGAGTGTCAGAAGAAATGTCTTTGATTCTGGCCATTTTGAGCCTGTAATCAAACCCACAAATGCTGATGCTCCAGATACTCAACTAGTCTAAAGAAAGCCAGTTTTATTGCTTCTTTAATCAGAACAGTTTAGCACAGTTGAAGGATTACGCAAATGGAAAAACGCTGGCCTCCTGTGAACCTAACATTACACCAGATCGTTACCATCATTAGCTCTTTCACACAGCGCCACAATATGCCAGTTACTGCTGGTATATTGTCATGTTTAACTTAATTACTGACTAAAACAGTAAGAGACTTAATTCCTTCCAGCACTCAATGAAAAGCACCAAATAAACCAATTTTCGCCAAGACTTATTTTGTTTGTGTCAAATATTAACCACATCATTATGCATTTGGGAATGCTGTATTCACTTCCAAATCATACACTAAACATAGTCTTGCAAAATGTGTGCACTTCTGTCCTTTAAGGTTAACATTCAACAATTTCTCTCAACTTTTGTAACAAATGCATGTAGAATATTTTTGCCAACAAAATAACCAAGGCTCATTAAGAAAAGGATTTGTGCATGACTTCTGTCATTTCAAGTTTAGCAATTCTAAGGGCAACAATGAAACACATTTATAAAAATGTAATAAAATAGACAATGGAAACTACAAAATATGTGTGGCCTGTAATAAAAACAAAGGTAACAAATAATCCAGCAAGATGTGCATGACTGCAACAAAATGAATTTTAACACTGTTTTAAACACTGAATTATTACATTCTACACATGCGCATTGCAAATAATGTACAAATAAATCAGAAGTAGTGAAAAATGACTGCAATGTTGCTTGCACAATCTTTTTGCCATGTTGGTAAAAATACTTTTTTTTTTAAATACAAGTGCTACATTTTAAGGAGGCTATAACCATTAGACGTATTTATTCTATTTAATTAACATGTGTTCAACAACACCTCTCTGTGTCTGCTCCACCAACGCACAAATGTAGGAGACTTTCAACCTATGAGACAATCTTAGTCTCAGTCCATTGAGCAAACTAAATTAAATAGTTATTTTGAAAAATTGTATGACTTCTAATTTTCAACTTTCAAAGTTAAACACAAAAAAATATGCATTACAATTTCCAGGCTTCAGTCTTCTTCAAGCTTAGTCACTCCAGAAGCTTGTTTTTTAGGAATTGTGCCTTGGACGACAACCTCTGCCCATCCAGATTTAGAAGAATATTCTGCAGGATTTCAAAAGTGCATTTGAGCTCTGGTGGGAAGCTTAGGTTCAAACCGTAGATCAGTCCAAATAACAGAGCACACGCCATCGCAATGTTCCCCAAACCACACTGAGGACCTCCAAACCTTCAATCAGGACACCGATGTCCTCTGGGTCATCTCCAGCCTCCGCTCCCTCCTTCTGTATGCCATACGCTCCCATCACAGTTTGCTCCATGGAAGCGTTGGACTCAAGGTCTGTGGAGTAAAATATGACTAAACACATTTTCTGAGTCTAGAAAAAGTATGGCAATAGACTGGAGGCAAGACAAAGCTAAATATGCTGATTGCTGATTATAAACAACATTTACAATTTTATGAAGAAAAGTACAAATGAAGTCGTACAGTTGGAGATGTAGAGAAGTAATACAGATACATACATTACAAAAATAGTACAAATGAAGTCGTACAGTTGGAGATGTAGAGAAGTAATACAGATACATACATTACAAAAATAGTACAAATTGAAATCTAAGGTTGTACATCCCAGTGAGCACTGAAAGCATTCATTGGAGAACTAGGGAAGGAAGTAACATCTAGTGTATGTAACTCACCATATATTCCTTCACAAGTTTCTCATGGTCTTCGTTAGATTCACAAGGATTTGAGTTCGTCTGTTGAATGAAGAGAGTCGGACCGAAATGCAGCGTGTTGGTTACTCATGCCTTTAATGAATGAAAATGCAGTACATGAAATAACTGAAACTAAATACAAAAACAACAGAACGGAACGTGAAACTAATTACAGCCTATCTGGTGACTACAACACAGAGACAGGAACAAACACCCACGAAATACAAAGCGAACTCAGGCTACCTAAATACGGTTCCCAATCCGAGACAACGAGAATCACCTGACTCCAATTGAGAACCGCCTCAGGCAGCCAAGCCTAACTAGTCACACCCCTAATCATACACAATCTCAATGCTAATAAAACCCCAATACGAAACACAACATATAAACCCATGTCACACCCTGGCCTACCCAAACATGTAACAAAAACACAAAATACAATGACCAAGGCGTGACAGAACCCCCCCTAAGGTGCGGACTCCCGGACGCACCTCAAGAGCATAGGGAGGGTCCGGGTGGGCGTCTGTCCATGGTGGCGGTTCTGGCTCGGGACGTGGACCCCACTCCATAAATGTCCTATTTCCTCCCCTTCGCGTCCTGGGATAATCCACCTTCTCCGCCGACCATGGCCTAATAGTCCTCACCCAGGTCCCCACATAACTGAGGAGCAGCTCGTGACATAGGGGCAGCTCGGGACAGAGGGGCAGCTCGGGACAGAGGGGCATCTCAGGACAGAGGGGCATCTCAGGACAGAGGGGCATCTCAGGACAGAGGGGCATCTCAGGACAGAGGGGCATCTCAGGGCAGAGGGGCATCTCGGGACAGAGGGGCATCTCGGGACAGAGGGGCAGCTCGGGACAGAGGGACAGCCCGGGACTGAGGGGCAGCCCGGGACAGAGGGGCAGCTCGGGACCGAAGCAGCCCGGGACTGAGGGGAAGCCCGGGACAGAGGGGAAGCCCGGTACTGAGGGGAAGCCCAATACTGAGAGGAAGCCCAGTACTGAGAGGAAGCCCAGTACTGAGAGGAAGCTCAGGCAGGTAGTAGGCTCCGGTAAATCCTGGCTGGCTGGCGGAACTGGAAGAGTCAGGTTGTCTGGCAGATCTGGAAGAGACTGGTTGTCTGGCAGATCTGGAAGAGACTGGTTGTCTGGCGGCGCTGGGCAGACTGGCGGCGCTGGGCAGACTGGCGGCGCTGGGCAGACTGGCGGCGCTGGGCAGACTGGGAGCACTGGCGGCGCTGGGAGCACTGGCGGCGCTGGGCAGACTGGGAGCACTGGCGGCGCTGGGCAGACTGGCGGCACTGGCGGCGCTGGGCAGACGGGAGACTCCAGCAGCGCAGGAGAGGAGAAAGGCTCTGGCTGCGCTAAACAGGCGGGAGACTCCGACAGCGCAGGAGAGGAGAAAATCGCTGGCTGCGCTGAACAGGCGAGGCGCAATGGAGGCCTGGTGCGTGGTGCTGGAACTGGTGGTACTGGATCGAGGACACGCACAGGAAGCCTGGTGCGGGGAGCTGCTACCGGAGGACTGGTGTGTAGAGGTGGCTCTGGATAGACCGGACCGTGCAGGCGCACTGGAGCTCTTGAGCACCGAGCCTGCCCAAGCTTACCTGGCTCGATGCCCACTCTAGCCCGGCCAATAGGAAGGGCTGGTATGTGCCGCACCTGGCTCTGCACCCGCACTGGAAACACCATGCGCTCCATAGCATAACACGGTGCCTGCCCGGTCTCTCTAGCCCAACGGTGAGCACAGGGAGTTTGCGCAGGTCTCCTACCTGGCATAACTATTCTCCCTTCTAGCCCCCCCCCAATAATTTTTTTGGGCTGCTTTTCCGGCTTCCAACCACGTCGCCGTGCTGCCTCCTCATACCAGTGCCTCTCCGCTTTATCCGCATCTATTTCTTCCTTGGGACAGCGATATTCTCCCGGCTGCGCCCAGGGTCCTTTTCCGTCTAATATCATCTCCCACGACCAGAAGTCCTTATATTGCTGCTCCTCACAATTAACAGGGAGAGTAGGCTCAGGTCTGACTCCTGACTCAGCCACTCTCTCTCTGCGCTTTCCCCCAATAAATATTTGGGGGTTACTTTCGTTTTTCGCTCTGCGTCGCCGTGTTTTCCTTTTAGACTCCATTCGTCTATAGCCCTCTTCGCACTGCTGAAGCGAATCCCAAGCGGGCTCCTGCACTCTCTCTGGGTCGGCCGCCCACCTGTCGATTTCTTCCCACGTCGTTTACTCCATGCTTCTGCTGTCCATAACGTAGTTGCCAGTTACACGCTGCTCGGTCCGTGAGAGGTGGGTGTTTCTGTAACAGCGTTCGTCTGTTGAATGAAGAGAGTCGGACGGAAATGCAGCGTGTTGGTTACTCATGCCTTTAATGAATGAAAACGCAGTACATGAAATAACTGAAACTAAATACAAAAACAACAGAACGGCACGTGAAACTAATTACAGCCTATCTGGTGACTACAACACAGAGACAGGAACAAACACCCACAAAATACAAAGCGAACTCAGGCTACCTAAATACGGTTCCCAATCCGAGACAACGAGAATCACCTGACTCCAATTGAGAACCGCCTCAGGCAGCCAAGCCTAACTAGACACACCCCTAATCATACACAATCCCAATGCTAATAAAACCCCAATACGAAACACAACATATAAACCCATGTCACACCCTGGCCTACCCAAACATATAACAAAAACACAAAATACAATGACCAAGGCGTGACACCATTCTGATAATACTCAGCATTTTGAAAAAATAACTCGGCAGTCTTGATAAACTGCAAGTTTTGAGTATGGTTATTGTGTGGTAGACAACACTTAGGTCTCAGGAGCCCAAAAGACAAGTTCTCAACATCTATATAAGATCTCAACCAAATCAGACATGAAATGAAGCAACCACACACACAAGGTGGATTTCATTCTGACCAAAACGTTCACCATGTGATTTGACCAATTACTTCCTCGTCTCTGGCTGAAGCTGATGTAATCCGTATACTCACGATTAAGTGTTTTGATTAAGGGAAAACCTACATATTCTTGGCACTTTTGCCTATCATATGTATAGAGAATTATGCTCATGCAATTGTCATGACAGGGCCATAACACATTTTATAAGTATAGGTCTACCCATTCTAATACAAACCTCGGACATGGTCACCATGAGATGTCTCTTTTCTTCCAGACGCCCCACCTTTGCATGGAAAGATCTCCACCATGTGTGGAGAGTACCCGGTTGAGCTCAACAAATAATGTAGATAGCTGAGGTGCAGTAGATATGCACATGAACTCATTCATCTGAAAACGTAAATAAAAAAAGCACTTGTCACTCACCCTATCAGAACATCACAACAGTATACACAGGAAGACACAATGGATGAACAATTAATTACTAGCCGTTTGATCACTATATTATATCAACATCAGTGAGGGGAGAAACAACTGGTCAACACTTTGATTTGGCACCATCTTCCTTTTCTTGTGTGTGTGCTCACACTGGTGGCATACATAAAACCGGAGCACATATAGGACACACACTTCTTTCTCAGTGAACAGAGCTGGCCATCTGGTTTTGAAGTCTGCAACCAAGGGCTGTCCTTGAAGAACTTCTTGCCTTCTGTCACTATACGGTCATTGTTTCTCTTCTTAATCTCTGAAAGCACTGCAATTCTCTCATTTTCCAGACTCTGTGATTTCTCCTTTTGGATGCTGTAGACAGTAATTGACTTCTGCTTTTCTGGGCTTTTTCACATTCAACACTGGCAGATATTCGTCTTGGGCCTTGTTCTTTAGTGAATGTATCACCTCAGCACATCCCAGGCCTCTTAGGGTGAGGGGTCCTCTCAGGATCCCTCACCCTGTGTCCCCATCCTGCTTTCCTCACTGGAAACTTGGCACCTGAAACACTGTAGTGGGTTTGAAACAAAAACTCACGGGATAACAAATAGCTGAGCATGACTATCTGGCAACCTCAGAAGAACAGACAGGGTCAGTGAATCCATGTGCTTTTGGAACACTTCACATGTGATATTTCACATGGGGATTTTCAAGTGATGACAGTACCTTTCACATGTGGATTCAAATGAGTCAGAATAACTGATAACTAAAATAGCAGTGCTAAGTGCAACATAATGGCACCAGAGGGGATGGTCACCGTTTTACAGGCTCCTGTCCAATTGTCCATTTTGTGGGGGTGTTTTATGTACTGTTTTTAACTTGTTTTGTACATAATGTTTCCGCCATTGGTTCTAGTGACCGAAAAGTGCTTCTGGACATAAGAACAGCAATTACTTGCCTCAAACTGGATGAAGATTTGTTTTTTTCTTAATGAGTCGGCCGTGAAGACCATTAGGCCGGTAAACTAGGACATACGACAATCAATGCTGAAGCAGGAAACAGAGCGGGGAACCAGACATATATAGGGAAGGTAATGACAGAGGTGATGGAGTCCAGGTGAGTCCAATAATCACTGATGCGTGTGACGGGGGAAGGCAGGTGTGCGTAATGATGGTGGCAGGCGTGTCCAATGCTAGGTGCCTGGCGCCCTCGAGCGCCAGGGGGGAAAGCGGGAGCAGGCGTGACAATACGAGTATCTAGTTCTTTATTAACTGCTCAACACAGAATAGCCGCATGTGCACACGGCCTCAAATATTTTGGGAGAAAATACTTATATTTTATTCAGCTTTGTTCAATTGTATTGTCATAATAATGAGGAAACCAAGGCGCAAGCGTGATAAGCGTACATAAGTATTTTAATAAAGAGAGAAACCTGAACAAACCGTGAAGCTATATGACTAGTGCAAAAAGGCAATTAAACATAGAATAACAATGCACAAACTATCCAAGGAATATGGCTACCTAAATACGGTCCCCAATCAGAGACAAGGATGAACAGCTGCCTCTGATTGAGAACCAATCTAGGCAAACATAGACATGATAAACCCCATAAACATGCAAAAAACCCTAGACAATACAAAAACTACACAAACCACCCTTGTCACACCCTGACCTAACCAAATAATAAAGAAAACAAAGATAACTAAGGTCAGGGCGTGACATGTATACTTGATACTATAAAATAATATAAAATAATGCCACGGAATGATGAGCAAATTTTGCCTGCTAAATTAACTAGTGTATCCCACAGCCATTTGGCATAGCCATATCAGGACCTAACATAAAGACAACTCATAGTATGCTATCCTTTTCTTCTGAAATTAACTACATTTCTGCATATCATGCATCTTTAGACCTGTCTAAAATATATAATGGATTATTGTGAAGGTGTAGGCTATATTACATGGCTTTATGTCATGCCCTGGCCATAGAGAGGCTTTTATTCTCTATTTTGTTTAGGCCAGGGTGTGACTAGGGTGGGCATTCTATGTTCCTTTTTCTATGTTTTTGTATTTCTTTGTTTTTTGGCCAGGTGTGGTTCTCAATCAGGGACAGCTGTCTATCGTTGTCTCTGATTGGGAACCATACTTAGGTAGCTCTTGCCCACATGGGTTTTGTGGGTAGTTATTTTCTGTTCAGTGTGTTTTGCACCTGACGGAGCTGTTGCAGTTGTGTTCAGGTTAATAAATAACATGAACACACTGCACCTTGGTCCTCACCTTCTTCCACCAACAGCCACTTTATTCAACCTTTTAAAATGTCTTGTAGACTATATGTAAGCCAGGAGATGTAAAATGTGTTTATGTTAATTACCAGTCAATTACCGTGAGACCGACAATCACCGGCTGACAAAATGTTGTGACCGCCACGGCCCTAGTTATTACTGACTAAAGGTGTCTGACTTTAAAGTAAGCACACTGTCATGCGATGTAGAGTCGTTATGGAAGCGTTTTGACCAAAGGCGTCTCACTTCAGACAAAGTATTACAGGACACATAAAGTGTCAATAAATAGCATAGTTTTTCTGCTGATTTCTGAAGGTTGTCATGGTTCACAGGTTACTGTAGGGTGTGAGTGGTATTTAGATGGGTAGTTGGATCTGCCAAGCTTGTGTGTGTGTGTCAGAGCCAATATGGTTTGGAGGAGTCCAACCTGAGACTACCTAGCCACCAGGTATTCCTCTTCTGTTCCCAGGCTGGAGACCAGGGCTTGATTACAAACTGCTACGATGGCGGCAACATTTTTTGGTCTGATCTTTCAGCGGGAAGAGGGTGAATGTGTCAAAGATCTGACTGGGTCCAGCACCACACGGTATGGCTCGTTATATTGTTGTTTGTGTACTGAGGAACATGTAACTTGGTTCCAGAAGAATGCCAGGTTGACATGTGTTGTCATGGATCTTGCCCTGGTAGTAGAATTGAGCGATTGCCACTGGATGGGCCAGCTGCAAAGTCAAAATTGGCTTAATTGTAAAAATATCCTGAAAACGAAAATGTGCTTTCTGGTCTTAATCTAAGGTTAGGATTAAAACCGAATTTTATGACTTTGTGGCTGTGCCATTTAGTGACCACTCTGATGAACTGCCTCAAGTACATAAGTCATCCCAATAAAGGCCAACCTACGTGTGTTTGTGTGCGTGTGTGTTTGCGCTCTCTGTGTGTGTGTATGTGTTTGCGCTCTCTGTGTGTGTGTATGTGTTTGCGCTCTATGCTGTGTTTCTCTCTGTGTGTGTGTGTGTTTGCGCTCTCTGTGTGTGTGTATGTGTTTACGCTCTATGCTGTGTTTCTCTCTGTGTGTGTGTGTGTTTGCGCTCTATGCTGTGTGTGTGTGATCCTTCTGACTCATAAAGAATGTGTTGTCCCTTTCTCTTGCTCCAGAATGCATAATGTAGGAGAGGTGCCAAGGCTTTGGGATGTCTTGACATGAGAGAGGCCTTGGATTGAAGCAGCTCAAACAGGCTCCAAGTCAGGCACCAAGATGCCCAGAACAGTTCCCTTTTACAGTTTAAGGACGCAACACTTTATTACATACACTACCTAAAACATGCAAGGAGACATGCATGGAGGCTGTCTTTGCAACATGTGTGCTGTTATCTCTGAGACAGACATAGTCTCATCTAGGGTGCAACTTATAAGCACTTAGTATTAGCCATATACAGAATCCCAGTTTGACCAACTTTGGACAAACAACATTCCATTGATTTCGGACATTAATTAATTCATGTTCATTCATCATTTATGAAGGAAATAAGTATGGTATGTAAAAAGAGAGATGGGTCATTAATGTAACCCAAGATCAAGATAAGATTATGGAAATTCTATCCCCAGAACCACAGCAAGAGCCATCATCAGACCAAAGCAATATGAACCACATAGATATGGTAATGCAATAATAATAATATATATAGTAGTATTGTAATAATATATAGTGGTATTGTAATAATATATTGTAGTATTGTAATAATATATAGTGGTAATGTAATAATATATAGTGGTAATGTTATAATATATAGTGGTATTGTAATAATATATAGAGGTCATGTTATAATATATAGTGCTATTGTAATAATATATAGTGATATTGTAATAATATATAGTGGTAATGTCATAATATATAGTGGTATTGTAATAATATATAGTGGTATTGTAATAATATATAGTGGTAATGTAATAATATATAGTGGTAATGTCATAATATATAGTGGTATTGTAATAATATATAGTGGTATTGTAATAATATATAGTGGTAATGTTATAACATATAGTGGTATTGTAATAATATATAGAGGTCATGTTATAATATATAGTGCTATTGTAATAATATATACTGGTATTGTGATAATATATAGTGGTAATGTCATAATATATAGTGGTAATGTCATAATAGATAGTGGTAATGTCATAATATATAGTGGTAATGTCATAATATATAGTGGTAATGTCATAATATATAGTGGTAATGTCATAATAGATAGTGGTAATGTCATAATATATAGTGGTAATGTCATAATAGATAGTGGTAATGTCATAATATATAGTGGTAATGTCATAATATATAGTGGTAATGTCATAATATATATTGGTAATGTCACAATATAGTGACGTTGCCATTCTGCCCTTGAGCAGCTAATCCCCCAACAAAATACCTCCTCCTCGGGAAGCGATGACACGGACGTTGATTAAGGCAGCCCCCTGCACCTCTCTGATCCAGAGGGGTTGGGTTAAATGTGGAAAACACATTTCAGGTGAATCCGTTCAGTTGTGCAGCTGACTAGGTCTCCCCCTTTCCTCTCCCAGATTCCCCAGCGGTTGGCTGTGGAGGAGCAACACAATACCTCTGACGCTCTAAGCATGCCATAACCCAACTGATCCCCTAGTCACATGCACTGGGAGGTGGCATCCAATGTCTTGGAGAAAGAAGCCTTGGGATTCGAGGAGCTCGAACAGGCTCCAAGCTTAGAACATTCCCCTTTTTACGGTTCCAGGTTCTTGACCTTCTCTGCTTCAAGTGTAATACACAGTACAAACTACAGAGAAATGAATACAAACACAGAGCAATTATTTGAGAAAACAAGTCAGGAAATAATGAATGATGAGAAATGGGAAAACAAAGAGAATATGGGAGAATGACAAGATGCAGTCAGTGTAGGTCATTGTAAGACACATCTCCATCAACTAACATAACCAGAAAGGTATTGCATGGTGAAATTGGGGACATACTGCTTGCAACTCTGAATCGAAAAATGAAATGGAAATTGTTATTATTAGTCCCTACCGTGGGACAACTTTGAGGGATGAGAACATGGACCAGAAACAGAGACAATTACTTATGGTTTACTGTGAGGTCTGATCTGTATGACTTCAGGGGTTTATATATAGCAGCGTGTCTGGTTGAGTGGGGGTTTATAAATGGTTCTGTCAAACAGGAGTTAGAACACACAAGAAGGGGGAAGGGAAGGAGGAGACAACGTAGATACCTGACCCTGTAGAGAGTGGGGAAGAGAAAACTGCACTAAGATCACACACAGTCAGTCAGATAGCGAAGGCTGAGAGCTTTTTTTAGTGTGGCTACACATTTGTGTAGTGTTTTTATAAAAATAGAAATAAATGATATAATAGTAAGCTGTATGTGTAGGGAGGCAGTGTTGGACATTTGTTGAGATAAAGACTGTTGCTGTTGGAAACGATGGCTTTATCTGGACCATGCTTCCAGAGGGGTTTGGAGGCTCTATGGAGGCAAGATGAAGAATTTAGGGGGGATAAGCACAATATAGATCGAGATGGAGAAGAGTGTGCAGGAGAAGTGAAAGAAAAGGATTGTGGGGATCAGGTGAACACAGAAGAAGAAGATAAAGATGATGAAGCATTTAGAAGGGAGGAAAACAGTCAAATACATCTAAAGAGGGAGACAACTGAAGAAGAGGAGGATGAGCTTCAAGAAGTGAAAAAAGAGTGGACAGCTGTTGGGGGGCAGAAAGGTGGAATAGAGGATGTGGATTCAATAAGGGTATATGGCAGAGACTCATATACAAGAGACATGTTCCAAACCCTGCAGCAGCTCAGGGACTCCTCTCTCCTCACTGACCTGACTCTGAGCACTGAGGATGGGCAGCGTCTCCACGCGCACTCCCCTATCCTGGCTGCTGTGAGCACCCTTGTCTACCAGAGACTGCAAGAGAGGGATGAGGAGAACGAGAGGAGAGATGTTGACATGTATATACAGACAGAGATATCCATCAGTCTGGGTCCTGAGGTGGGGCTTGTGGGGCTGGCAGGGGTGCTGGAGTTTGCCTACACTGGGGCCTTAGCAGTTCTTAACAGACACACGCTGGCCCAGATACAGGCTGCAGCTACAACACTAGGGGTCCCCAGAGTTCTACAACTCTGCAGTGAAGAGGAGGAGAAGATGAAGAAGGGAGTAGAGATGAGGGCAGAAGAGAAGAAGATCTCTGCTGAAAAACAGATGAAGGTCAGTCTTCAGTCCATCAGACAATTGTGGACAAAGAGAGTGGGCTGTGATGTAGAGCTGCAGGTTGGTGGGGCATCATTTCATGGTGAGTAGACTGAAGTCAATATACATCACGACTATGTACTGTAGAATGATACAGGAGACTATTTATTTATGGGGGCTCATCCTGGATCGAACTAAATAACCCCTAATGATGGTAATTATGTTGTTTTTGAGCATATGATGTTAAATATGATGTTAAAGGCCCAATGCAGCCCGTTTAAAATAAATGCTCAATATCAAATTGTTTCTGGTAACAATTAAGAACCTAACTGTAATTGATTTAAATGGTGAACAAGAAACAAAAGTATCTTCTTAGCAAAGAGCAATATCTCAAACAAGAATTTAGCTAGTCTGAGTAGGATGGGGAAGACAGAAAATGAGCTGTTATTGACAGAGAGGTTTGAACTCACTTTCATATTGGTGTATTACCTCATTTGCCACCTGGTGATGTCACCAGGCAGGTCAAAACCCCAACACACCAAAACAGACAGAAATGTCAGGCAGTCTTTTCAAACCGCTCCTACACTAAAATTGCATTATCATATTTTCACAATTTCACAGTATAAATCCAACCTCATAGTGTGGAATTATACACTGAGCGTACAAAACGTTAGGAACTATTTCCATGACATAGATTGACCAGGTGAATCCAAGGGAAAACTAGGATCCCTTAATGATGTCACATAAATTCACTTCAATCAGTGTAGATGAAGGGGAGGAGACACGTTAAATAAGGATTTTTAAGCCTTGAGATAAATGAGACATGGATTGTCATTGTGGCAGGGTAGCCTAGTGGTAAGAGCATTGGACTAGCAACCGGAAGGTTGCAAGTTCAAACCCCCGAGCTGACAAGGTACAAAGCTGTTGTTCTGCCCTTGAACAGGCATTTAACCCACTGTTCCTAGGCTGTCATTGAAAATAAGAATTTGTTCTTAACTGATTTGCCTAGTTAAATAAAGGTTTAAAAAAAATTGTGCCAATCAGAGGGTGAATGGGAAAGACAAAATATTTAAGTGCCTTTAAATGGGGTATGGTAGTAGGCAGAGGTGTTGACTTGAGCCACATGACTTGGACTCGAGTCAGAAATATGATGACTGCAAATTGACATTGACTTTAACACCAATGACTCGTGACTTGACTTGACTTGGACTTGAGCCTCTTGACTCGACCTGACTTGATACCCTCCCCAAGCCCAAATATAAAACATTATGCTATTAAAAAAGTGTGCAGCGCATCAACTCTTCATTTAACCGATTACATTTTGAATCGGACAGCAGCCAATCAAATTGTGCCAACTGAGAAAAAGTTGTGCGTGGCAGTGCAGAGGAACGTCGGCGGGTGAATTCAGATGGAGCCCATGGAAAGATGACACCCCAAATTATTATTTTTGGATATGAAGACACAATACATTTTAGCAAAGGTGTCAGCTAGAGATGACGTGCAGGAGCATGCCGGGATTTGTAGTCTTGCATGATGTCTACTTTTATGCTAATTATAATTTTTGAATCTGAGAGTAAATCAAGCTGAATATATTGATAAAAGTCACCTTGTACGAGGGACATTTACAAGCCAGGGTAAGCCTACACAAAACACAGCCCTTATTTTTAAGAGTTTCTAAAATCCACTATGAGAAAAATGAACGGCAAAAGTAAGGATTGGAAACATTTCCCTGTTTGACCGCTAGGTTTTATGGGTATTATGACACCTCCACTCTTGGGCTCTATTCTCCCGCTAGAATGTAAGATAGGCTATGTATCTTCTAGTGATCTATTCAGGGCACAACTTTCACTGGGGACTGGGGGTATATGCCCCCCCCCCCACATTCTGAAGTTGCATTTTTGTCTCCCCCAGTTTTACCATTGGAATGTGATACAAACGTGGCAACGGTGTGCTTTAGGACCATGCGGACACATTCAAGAGGTCAAGTAGGCTGTTTGGAGTTTTTATCCGACCGGATGAATAAAATAATAATCATGTCCCCCCCACTTCTAATTCCAAAGTTGCGCCCCTGGATCTATCTAAGTGAGCGACAGGGAAATCCTGCTGGTTTGTCAGTCTGCTGTTTGTCCCGCCTCTCGGTACCTGTATTATTTTTGGGCTCTGTGGTTGGCTGTGCGTTGTGGTTGGCTGCTGTCACATTTATTATGTAATGTAAGTGGTAACGATGATTTGAAATCTACTCATGTGTTGTTTTGTGGAACATTAATTTATTTGATTTTGCGTGTTTCATAGGCCTATATAGCCAGCCACGGAGTCGGGCACATATGTAATTTACTGTACTTCGATTGACGACCAAACAGCTTGTGTTGATTAGTTTATAAAAGGTGTCGACCTGACTAAATAAATGGTATTGCATTGGGACAAGTAAACAAAATACCTTGTTTGTATTTTCCTAGTATTCTAAGCCCATGTCGAGACTTAGCACTGACCGCTAAAGTGACTTGTCAGTGTAGCCTAGTGATGGGTAGTGTTGTTTGGAATTAAGGACTCTGTCTGAACAAATATTTTAGGTGACTGGGACCGATCACATTGGTGGCAGACTTTCATTTGGCTCCCTAATTTGCATACTGGTAGGCTACTACTGCTTTTTGGCGATAATCTGCAGATAACCCAGCTAGCAATGAGGAATCGGCCCAGAAGCGGCCCTCTGGGCCCTCAGGGGCCGGAACTGATTGAATCGGCCCGGAATCGGGTGTCGGACTCGGCCCGGAATCAAAATGAATGACTACCCAAAATCGGCCGAAGTCCATCAGGCCGTTTCCGTCTACCAGAATTCGACCGAATTTGCCTGCATCTTACCGGACCCCCCCCCCCCCCCCCCAGAAGCGGCCCGATGCAAATGTAAATAAAGGTATACAACAAAAAAATATATATATATATTTATATTTTCCACCTTTAACCAGGTAAGCTAGTGGAGAACAAGTTCTCATTTACAACTGCCACCTGGCCAAGATAAAGCAAAGCAGTGCGACACAAACAACAACACAAAGTTACACATGGAATAAACAAGTGTACCGTCAATAACACAATAGATAAAAATAAAGTCTATATACAGTGTGTGCAAATGGTATGAGGAGGTAAGGCAATAAATATGCCATAGTAGCAAGTAATCACTGGAGTGATAGATGAGCAGATGATGATGAGCAGATGATGGTGTGTAAGTAGTGATACTGGTGTGAAAAAGAGAATCAAAGTAAATAAAAACAATATGGGGATGAGGTAGGTAGATTGGGTGGGCTATTTACAGATGAACTGTGTACAGCTGCAGTGATCGGTTAGCTGCTCAGATAGCTGATCTATGATCTGATCTGATAGCTGATCTATGATTTTTAAAGTTATTGAGGGAAATGTAAGTCTCCAGCTTCAGCAATTTTTGCAATTTGTTCCAGTCACTGGCAGCAGAGAACTGGAAGGAAAGGCGGCCAAAGGAGGTGTTGGCTTTGGGGATGACCAGTGAGATATACCTGCTGGAGCGCGTGTTATCGTGACCAGTAAGCAGAGATAAGATGGAGCTTTAACTAACATAGACTTATAGATGACCTGGAGCCAGTGGGTCTGGCGACAAATATGTAGCGCGGGCCAGCCGACGAGAGCATACAGGTCGCAGTGGGAGGTGGTATAATGCACTTTGGCAACAAAACGGATGGCACTGTGATAGACTACATCCAATTTGCTGAGTAGAGTATTAGAAGCTATTTTGTAGATGACATCGCCGAAGTCAAGGATCGGTAGGATAGTCAGTTTTACTAGGGTATGTTTGGCGGCGTGAGTGAAGGAGGCTTTGTTGCTAAATAGAAAGCTGCTTCTAGATTTGATTATGGATTGGAGATGTTTGATATGAGTCTGGAAGGAGAATTTACAGTCTAGCCAGTCACCTCGGTATTTGTAGTTGTCCACATTTTCTAGGTCATACTGCCGAAGGCTGCCTTGTCTCGGGCCACATTATGTCGGCGGAGTCTGACTCTCAGCCGAGTCTGACTCTCTGCCTGAATCGGCCCAGTACCACTGTGCTAGCTGGGAAATGATGATAAAACATTTGCAGAAGATGTCAAATCATTACTACAGGAACAATAGGTAGCGGAGAGAGAGCCTCGTTCTGTTCCAAAATAGGATAAAAGAAAACAGATTGAAGATTATAAAAGCTAATGTCATGACACTTATATGGTTTTATTAAAGGTATTGATATATGCCTACTGGTTTGATTAAAGGTATTGATATATGCCTACTGGTTTGATTAAAGGTATTGATATATGCCTACTGGTTTGATTAAAGTGTCGACAATGGAGTGAGTAGTCAACTGCTGCTTTCTGTGTAGCAAAGTCCATGCTTAACACCTGCTTCATTACTCAATCACACCTGTAGGTCTAGTCATGTTCACCTAACTTTGTATTAAAGTGTGGATGCACAATCTCAACAGGGAATCCATGTTTAACCTTTAAAACATTTTTTAAACCTAAATAAACTACATTGAAAAGGTAGACTAGATTTAGTTTACGCCACAATAAATGTAATTAAAAAGGGCTGACTAGACTCGTTTTTCTGACTAGATTACTAATCTACCGCTTTACCTCAAACTCCCACCCACAGTGATTGATTGACAGGTTTGAAACCCTACCAACTCTGTGAGCCAAAGTCATCCTGCCCCCTCGCCTGACAATCCCTCCCAGTGATTGATTGACAGGTTTGAAACCCTACCAACTCTGTGAGCCAAAGTCATCCTGCCCCCTCGCCTGACAATCCCTCCCACAGTGATTGATTGACAGGTTTGAAACCCTACCAACTCTGTGAGCCAAAGTCATCCTGCCCCCTCGCCTGACAATCCCTCCCACAGTGATTGATTGATAGGGCAAACTATTAATTAAAAATAAAAGTGGTAATTCATATCTTACAGTAAATATGACTTACATCTCAAGAGAAGAAAGGTTTCATGTACTTAGAAAGTATTCCTGATCATATAGGTCAAGGCTTAGACGTTATCCAAAACAAGTAACAACCCACTGAATTCATACATTTTCAGGATTTTTTATTGCAAAGTCATTTTATTGCAGTCATTGTAAAGTTATTAAAGTATTCAAAATGTAGCTGTGTATTTTGGATGGAATCAAGGCATTAGAATGTACCAGAGGCCACCAAAATAGAGCTCGTGCTGCAAAACTATTAGGGACTATCACCCGTACTTTTCTATTTGGCTGGCTACTCCATATACTTACAGAAAACACTGTCAATAAGAATAATAGGCTGATATATGAATATTATTAGTATATTAATATATAACAACATAATAATAATCTGATTTTATAATGAGAACAATTTAAATGAAATGTTAATTGTATATTTGTTTTGTTTATTGTTGGGGACTCGTTTGGGATCAAAACAAATGGTAAGATTATGCCTTTTGTCTTATATCTGAATTCATAAGAGTCATCATTAACCAGATGTGGAAGTAGTCTATATGAGCTACCTGATGGTAACAACAATATTCAATTTCCTCTTCTTTCTCCTGACTCAAGTCCACAGAGTGCTCTTGTCTGCCAGTAGTGACTACTTCAGGGGAATGTTCACCAGCGGGATGAAGGAATCCCAGCAGGCCTGTGTGGCTCTTCCCTTCCTGGAGGCCTCAGAGCTGGAGGCCTTGATTGGCTACTCCTACAGCGGGTCCCTCCCCCTCAGCTGGGGGTGTGTCTTTGAGATCACCTGCATTGCCTTCCAGCTCCAGTTCCAGCCCGCCCTCTTGCTGTGCCTCGACTTCCTGAAACAAGAAATGGACGCCCACTCCTGCCTGGATGTGGCGTCTTTCGCTGAGGCTTATGGCATAACGGAACTCCTTGAAGAGGCCAACGACTTTGTCCTGAGACACTTCCAAAATGTGGCAGCCACGCCTAAATTCCAGGACCTGCCAGTCAAGAAGCTTAGAAAATACCTGAAAAGCAACTCCCTCTTTGTGCCCTCTGAGCTTGTGGTCTTCAAGGCAGTGGTGGTCTGGATCGAGGCCTGTCCCAGCGAAAGGCTTAAACTCACCAAAGAGCTGATGAAGAACGTCCACTTTCCTCTCATGACATTCAAGGAGTTCGGTGAAGTTAAAACCGCAAAACTGTGGACTGAATGCAACATAAAACGTCTCTATCAGACTATGCTGGAGGACTTTCGCTCTTATCACGTTGCATCTGAGACCCTGTGCAGGGTCTACCTACCAAAGGACAGCCTAGTCTTGGTGGGTGGAGACCAGATCTCTGCCGACTTTATCCGGCGAACCCCTAGTCGAGAACTGTGGTTTGGGAACTCTCTGAGGAACTACACAGGCGTTGTGAAGACAGTTGAGTGGAGGTTGCTGGGAGAGATGCCAAATCCACCAAGGTTAAGTCATGAGTTGGCTGTTGTCGCAGGGAAGTTGTACGTGCTTGGGGGACAGAGTTATAAAGGCATGCTTGGCGTTCTAAACTCGGTCTACAGGTGAGATAAGAACTTTTGGGTTTGTATCTGCTAAGTAATGAGTCCTTTAGGTATGAATATTTTTGACATATTTATGTTTTTACATTATTTTCTTCCTTCACCTCTCATTCTTTGTGTTCTTTCAGATATGATCCGCTTCAGAACCGCTGGGAGAGATTGGCCAACTTGCAGGAGAAAAGGTGTCATTTTTCTGTGGTTGTTCTGGATGAGATGATATATGCCATTGGAGGGTACATTGATCCAGAAACGAACCTGGATAGTGTGGAGCGCTACTGTCCAAATACAGATTCCTGGAGGTAAGGTTTTTCTTTGGGAGGAATGGTTTGTAAGTCGCTCTGGATAAGAGCGTCTGCTAAATGACTTAAATGTAAATGTAAATGTAACACAGAATCACTTGCAGTAATTACTGGTTCCATTGGAAATGGTATGTAACTTAAGTAAAACTTTGTTTCTTTGTTGCTATCTTTACCAAATGTGGCCTTCCCTGTTAGCTTTGCCAAACCCTTGGATATGACCTTGAGTTGCCATGCTGCCACACTGTTGGATGGAGAGGTCTTCATCTCAGGGGGGTTCGACTGCAAGTACCACTGTCTGGTGTCCATGTTCCTGTACCATCCTGAGAGAGGAACTACCTACCTGGCAGAGATGAGCCAACCTCGAGCCCATCACTGCATGGAGACTTTAAACAACCATCTTTATGTGGCCGGAGGAGTCACTGTTGATGAAAACATGATGTCTATTGACCAGCTGGCCTGTGAGGTCTACGACCCTGTTAGTGACTCCTGGAGCACCCTCACACCCCTGGCCGTCTCCCATGTTGGAGCAGCCTCTGTGGTTCTGGAGGGGAAGATCTATGTGCTGGGAGGATACTGTCAAGAGGACTACAGGGAGACCAGACTGGTGCATCGCTATGATCCCACCATCCAACTATGGCAGAATATCGGCGAGATACCCGGACCTAACACTGACATAAGAGCCTGTTTGCTCCACCTGCCCAAACACTTGAGACAATGAAACATCACTATACATCCCATAACACCACACTAAATAATATTCCATTACATGACCCACACCTTACTCCACCAGTATTCTTAACTTAAAGTACACCAGTATTCCTAACTTCAGTAACTTAAACATGTTTATTTCTCTCCATGTGCAGGCTATAAGTGAATTACTAACAAAACAGGAAGGGTATTACAATTTCAGGGTGGCTTCATGTCCTCCTGGGAAATGAGAAACTGGGAAGTCATACCTCTGACATGAATGTGTTCACTTGACTTTGAACTGGGACAAATTATTCTACCAATAAGATTTTAGCTAGCTTGATAAACTAGCTAAAATTGCTAATAATAAAGTTAGCTAACTTGCTTAACATTGACATATATTAAACTAGCTACATTTGCCAACATTTGTCCAAAATCGTTTGACATAAAACATAACTTTTCTTTCCTTGCATTTATAGCAGTGTAAATTGTTATTATATCATATATTAAGCATTAAACAGTTAAATTAGCCATTTAACTCGAACCCTGTAAAAACCCTAGATCTAGCAGTCAGACAGTTTTTGTGTTAAGATATCAGAAACGCGGGGTACCTATGTAACATTTCGGTGTCTCCTTATGTTACTGGGTGGAAACCGTTTTCATGGGCACACAAATCCAAAATGATGTATGCGATTCCAAAATTGAATGCTTCTAACGAAAGAGTCACCTTAACTTGATACTTAAAACCTAAATTGATACTGTCATTAACATGGTTCTTCAATAATTAAGCATTGTACTTGGTGTCATGTTTGTCATTTATTATCATGTCTTGTCCCTGTGCTCCCCATTCTGTTCGTTTCCCTCTGCTGGTCTTATTGGGTTCTTTCCCTCTTTCTATCCCTCTCTCTCCCCCTCCCCCTCTCACTCTCTCGCTCTCTCTTCTCTCTATCGTTCCGTTCCTGCTCCCAGCTGTTCCTATTCCCCTAATCATCATTTAGTCTTCCCACACCTGTTCCCGATCCTTTCCCCTGATTAGAGTCCCTATTTATTCCTTTGTGTTCCGTTCCTGTCCCGTCGGTTCCTTGTTTTGTATTCACCATGCTGTGATTGTGTTTCGCCCTGTCCTGTCGTGTTTTTTGCCTTCATCAGATGCTGCGTGTGAGCAGGTGTCTCTGTCTACTACGGCCTGCGCCTGATGCGACCTGCAGTCTGTGGCCGCTTCTCTTGTAATTCCCTCTACAGACTAGAGGATTTCTGTTATTCCCTGTTTGGACTTGAATAAACTCTGTTTCTGTTAAGTCGCTTTTGGGTCCTCTATCACCTGCATGACAGAAGGAACCGACCAAGGAATGGACCCAGCGACTTCAGACGCTCGTTACACTGCCGTCGAGATCCAAGGAGCCATGCTCGGCAGACACGAGCAGGAATTGTCTGCTGCTCGCCATGCCGTGGAGAACCTGGCCGCTCAGGTTTCCGACCTCTCTGGACAGTTCCAGAGTCTACGTCTCGTGCCACCTGTTACTTCCTGGCCTGCCGAGCCTCCAGAACCTAGGGTTAATAACCCACCTTGCTACTCCGGGCAGCCCACTGAGTGCCGCTCCTTTCTCACGCAGTGTGAGATTGTGTTCTCTCTCCAACCCAACACATACTCTAGAGAGAGAGCTCGGGTTGCTTACGTCATTTCACTCCTTACTGGCCGGGCTCGAGAATGGGGCACAGCTATCTGGGAGGCAAGGGCTGATTGCTCTAACAAGTTCCAGAACTTTAAAGAGGAGATGATTCGGGTTTTTGACCGTTCAGTTTTTGGTAAGGAGGCTTCTAGGGCCCTGGCTTCCTTATGCCAAGGTGAACGGTCCATAACGGATTATTCTATTGAGTTTCGCACTCTTGCTGCCTCTAGTGAGTGGAACGAGCCGGCGCTGCTCGCTCGTTTTCTGGAGGGACTCCACGCAGTGGTTAAGGATGAGATTCTCTCCCGGGAGGTTCCATCAGATGTGGACTCTTTGATTGCTCTCGCCATCCGCATAGAACGACGGGTAGATCTTCGTCACCGGGCTCGTGGAAGAGAGCTCGCATCAACGGTGTTTCCCTGCTCCGCATCGCAACCATCTCCCTCCTCTGGCTTTGAGACTGAGCCCATGCAGCTGGGAGGGATTCGCATCTCGACTAAGGAGAGGGAACGGAGGATCACCAACCGCCTGTGCCTCTATTGCGGAGTTGCTGGACATTTTGTTAATTCATGTCCAGTAAGAGGCCAGAGCCCATCAGTAAGCGGAGGGCTACTGGTGAGCGCTACTACTCAGGTCCCTTCATCTAGATCTTGTACTACTATGTCGGTCCATCTACGCTGGACCGGTTCGGGTGCTGACATGCAGTGCCTTGATTGACTCTGGGGCTGAGGGTTGTTTCATGGACGAAGCATGGGTTCGGAAACATAACATTCCTTTCAGACCGTTAGACAGGCCTACGCCCATGTTTGCCTTAGATGGTAGTCATCTTCCCAGTATCAAATTTGAGACACTACCTTTAACTCTCACAGTATCTGGTAACCACAGTGAGACTATTTCTTTTTTGATTTTCCGTTCACCGTTTACACCTGTTGTTTTGGGTCATCCCTGGCTAGTATGTCATAATCCTTCTATTAATTGGTCTAGTAATTCTATCCTATCCTGGAACGTTTCTTGTCATGTGAAGTGTTTAATGTCTGCCATCCCTCCCGTTTCTTCTGTCCCTACTTCTCAGGAGGAACCTGGCGATTTGACAGGAGTGCCGGAGGAATATCATGATCTGCGCACGGTCTTCAGTCGGTCCCGAGCCAACTCCCTTCCTCCTCACCGGTCGTATGATTGTAGTATTGATCTCCTTCCGGGGACCACTCCTCCTCGAGGTAGACTATACTCTCTGTCGGCTCCCGAACGTAAGGCTCTCGAGGATTATTTGTCTGTGTCTCTTGACGCCGGTACCATAGTGCCTTCTTCTTCTCCGGCCGGGGCGGGGTTCTTTTTGTTAAGAAGAAGGACGGTACTCTGCGCCCCTGCGTGGATTATCGAGGGCTGAATGACATAACGGTTAAGAATCGTTATCCGCTTCCCCTTATGTCATCAGCCTTCGAGATTCTGCAGGGAGCCAGGTGCTTTACTAAGTTGGACCTTCGTAACGCTTACCATCTCGTGCGCATCAGAGAGGGGGACGAGTGGAAAACGGCGTTTAACACTCCGTTAGGGCATTTTGAGTACCGGGTTCTGCCGTTCGGTCTCGCCAATGCGCCAGCTGTTTTTCAGGCATTAGTTAATGATGTTCTGAGAGACATGCTGAACATCTTTGTTTTTGTCTATCTTGACGATATCCTGATTTTTTCTCCGTCACTCGAGATTCATGTTCAGCACGTTCGACGTGTTCTACAGCGCCTTTTAGAGAATTGTCTCTACGTAAAGGCTGAGAAGTGCTCTTTTCATGTCTCCTCCGTTACTTTTCTCGGTTCCGTTATTTCCGCTGAAGGCATTCAGATGGATTCCGCTAAGGTCCAAGCTGTCAGTGATTGGCCCGTTCCAAGGTCACGTGTCGAGTTGCAGCGCTTTTTAGGTTTCGCTAATTTCTATCGGCGTTTCATTCGTAATGGAGGGCAAGTTGCTGCCCCTCTCACAGCTCTTACTTCTGTCAAGACGTGTTTTAAGTGGTCCGGTTCCGCCCAGGGAGCTTTTGATCTTCTTAAAGAACGTTTTACGTCCGCTCCTATCCTCGTTACTCCTGACGTCACTAGACAATTCATTGTCGAGGTTGACGTTCAGAGGTAGGCGTGGGAGCCATTCTATCCCAGCGCTTCCAGTCTGACGATAAGGTTCATCCTTGCGCTTATTTTTCTCATCGCCTGTCGCCATCTGAGCGCAACTATGATGTGGGTAACCGTGAACTGCTCGCCATCCGCTTAGCCCTAGGCGAATGGCGACAGTGGTTGGAGGGCGACCGTTCCTTTTGTCGTTTGGACAGACCATAAGAACCTTGAGTACATCCGTTCTGCCAAACGACTTAATGCCCGTCAAGCTCGTTGGGCGTTGTTTTTCGCTCGTTTCGAGTTTGTGATTTCTTACCGTCCGGGTAGCAAGAACACCAAGCCTGATGCCTTATCCCGTCTGTTTAGTTCTTCTGTGGCTTCTACTGATCCCGAGGGATTCTTCCTTATGGGCGTGTTGTCGGGTTAACAGTCTGGGGAATTGAAAGACAGGTTAAGCAAGCACTCACGCACACTGCGTCGCCGCGCGCTTGTCCTAGTAACCTCCTTTTCGTTCCTGTTTCCACTCGTCTGGCTGTTCTTCAGTGGGCTCACTCTGCCAAGTTAGCTGGTCATCCCGGTGTTCGAGGCACTCTTGCGTCTATTCGCCAGCGCTTTTGGTGGCCGACTCAGGAGCGTGACACGCGCCGTTTCGTGGCTGCTTGTTCGGACTGCGCGCAGACTAAGTCGGGTAACTCTCCTCCTGCCGGTCGTCTCAGACCGCTCCCCATTCCTTCTCGACCATGGTCTCACATCGCCTTAGACTTCATTACCGGTCTGCCTTTGTCTGCGGGGAAGACTGTGATTCTTACGGTTGTCGATAGGTTCTCTAAGGCGGCACATTTCATTCCCCTCGCTAAACTTCCTTCCGCTAAGGAGACGGCACAAATCATTATTGAGAATGTATTCAGAATTCATGGCCTTCCGTTAGACGCCGTTTCAGACAGAGGCCCGCAATTCACGTCACAGTTTTGGAGGGAGTTCTGTCGTTTGATTGGTGCGTCCGTCAGTCTCTCTTCCGGGTTTCATCCCCAGTCTAACGGTCAAGCAGAGAGGGCCAATCAGACGATTGGTCGCATACTACGCAGCCTTTCTTTCAGAAACCCTGCGTCTTGGGCAGAACAGCTCCCCTGGGCAGAATACGCTCTTCGCTTCCTTCGTCTGCTACCGGGTTATCTCCGTTTCAGAGTAGTCTGGGTTACCAGCCTCCTCTGTTCTCATCCCAGCTTGCCGAGTCCAGCGTTCCCTCCGCTCAAGCGTTTGTCCAACGTTGTGAGCGCACCTGGAGGAGGGTGAGGTCTGCACTTTGCCGTTACAGGGCACAGACGGTGAGAGCCGCCAATAAACGCAGGATTAAGAGTCCAAGGTATTGTTGCGGCCAGAGAGTGTGGCTTTCCACTCGCAACCTTCCTCTTACGACAGCTTCTCGTAAGTTGACTCCGCGGTTCATTGGTCCGTTCCGTGTCTCCCAGGTCGTCAATCCTGTCGCTGTGCGACTCTTCTTCCGCGACATCTTCGTCGCGTCCATCCTGTCTTCCATGTCTCCTGTGTTAAGCCCTTTCTTCGCACCCCGTTCGTCTTCCCTCCCCCTCCCGTCCTTGTCGAGAGCGCACCTATTTACAAGGTACATAAGATCATGGACATGCGTTCTCGGGGACGGGGTCACCAATACTTAGTGGATTGGGAGGGTTACGGTCCTGAGGAGAGGAGTTGGGTTCCGTCTACGTGCTGGACCGTTCACTCATCGATGATTTCCTCCGTTGCCGCCAGGATTCCTCCTCGAGTGCGCCAGGAGGCGCTCGGTGAGTGGGGGGTACTGTCATGTTTGTCATTTATTATCATGGGACAAATTATTCTACCAATAAGTTAGCTAGCTTGTCTTGTCCCTGTGCTCCCCATTCTGTTCGTTTCCCTCTGCTGGTCTTATTGGGTTCTTTCCCTCTTTCTATCCCTCTCTCTCCCCCTCCCCCTCTCACTCTCTCGCTCTCTCTTCTCTCTATCGTTCCGTTCCTGCTCCCAGCTGTTCCTATTCCCCTAATCATCATTTAGTCTTCCCACACCTGTTCCCGATCCTTTCCCCTGATTAGAGTCCCTATTTATTCCTTTGTGTTCCGTTCCTGTCCCGTCGGTTCCTTGTTTTGTATTCACCATGCTGTGATTGTGTTTCGCCCTGTCCTGTCGTGTTTTTTGCCTTCATCAGATGCTGCGTGTGAGCAGGTGTCTCTGTCTACTACGGCCTGCGCCTACCCGAAGCGACCTGCAGTCTGTGGCCGCTTCTCTTGTAATTCCCCTCTACAGACTAGAGGATTTCTGTTATTCCCTGTTTGGACTTGAATAAACTCTGTTTCTGTTAAGTCGCTTTTGGGTCCTCTATCACCTGCATGACACTTGGTGGATGCTCATTTGGTGTCCAGTTGATTAGTTACGTTGTAATCTAAATCTGATCCAGGAAAGAATTTTCAGAATGACAGTCAAGTGACGAGCAGCTGTTGTGATAGCGCAGGCGATACAACAACTGCTGGAAGAAAGGTGTTTGCGAGAAAAGTATTTTGGTGTCTCATTCGTTATGCAAGTGAAAACATTTGTGCCTGGATCCACAGTGAATCTAATATCTCTAGCGAGTTGATGTTGATCATCTGTTGTTGTCTGATTGATCTACAGCATGGTCTCCCCATGGAGCCGATGTTCTGGATGCAATCATCAGAAGAACGAAAGATTACATACAGTTTTCATACACCACCGCACAACAGGTCAAGAGGGGTGGCTTTGCCAACAATGGGTTCCCAGAAACAAACGAGGTGGCAAGGTAGCCAGGTGGAATGCACAACTCGTTCATTCTGCGGAACAGCATTGTTCGCCTATACGTTAGCCTACACGCCTACGGGAGTGAGCTGTTGAGGATGGATGGCTTATTGGTGAGTGTTGCCTACTCATGTGAACTATATTTGCCATTGCTAAAGCAAATTGAATTGTCTTATTGGTCCTCTCTTTGTCCCTATGTTTGAATTTTTACTGGTCAAGCCACAAACTGAGCGTGCCAAATAAATGCTGTACTCAATCTCCGACACAATTACCTCTGTCTCGTCCACCTTTTTTTTGTTGCGCCATTGTATTTCATGGTACTGTGTTGTATATTCCCATGGGCTTTTACGGGATGATTTTGATACATGGTTTTATTAAAGGCGTTTCGAAATGCAAATAGCCAAAGTTGTGCAGAAGCACTGAGGCTAAAAACAATTGGTATTTATCAATGGTTATCTCTTACAGGTGTGAGTATGAGGCTTGTAGGATTGTTTGATAAATAACACTTTTTCTATGCATACAAACATTCTAAATTCAGTTTGTAAGTAGTATTTCAGAATAGTTTCTATGCAATATTGATAAATGAGGCCCCTGGTGTGGTTATCTGAAGTACCCACGAAGGCCACTAAATGTTATACAATCAGATAGGAATACAAATACTAGATAGTACTATACATATAGATGCATTTCTAATAGAACAAAAACCATGTCAAAAAGGGAAAACTATTGAAAAATGAAATGTTATTATAAGGAACCCACAGTCAGAAAGAGAGCATTACAAAGGGGAAGAAAGAAGACACACATAGAAAACTATAAACATACAGAACCAGGAGACGTCTAGAAAACAACTAGATAAAGGTTGAAGGGGAACTGCAACAGCTGATTTGGCCATGTTTTTTGGCACCTCAAGAAATGCTGGCGGTCATGACAGGTGCCAAATGTGAGTTGGCTTGGGGGTCAGTAGCCTACAGAGTAATATGAGCAGAATGCAATTGCTGAACTTATGTAGATATTCTAAACAAATTGTTTTAATGGCTTTCAAATGTAGTAGCAGGTTAATTAGGAATGAGCAATCCTTTACATAATACCACAGAAGCAGTGTTCTGCTAATATAACCGTGTGAACCTTTCATTGTCATTCCCAGCCGATACAGACATTGAGCCTATGGGGATTTTGTCTGGTGGTAATGGGGCTACCTTGGTGAACATGTCAGAGTGGTCATACCTTCCTGTTTGGTGTCATGTATACAACAGGAGTTCCCTGATCCTGGTGCAGAACACACAGGGTTTCTCCCTCCCCATAATGAAGGAGACCATTCAATTCAATAACAAAAGAAGACAACACAAGTAAAAGTTGTCCAGTAAAACGTTTATGTTGAGTGCCAGGTCTGTCTGTCAGTCAGGACTCCATCACATCATCATGCAAGTCTCCAAGTGCTGGTTCCATAGATGCATCTGTGAACACACACACAGTCACGGTTCTATGACCAATGGCACTTAGAATAGGTGATATCTGACAAACAAACATGTACTATATTAAAGTTTGAACAGGTCAGACTAAACCTACCTAATTGTGGTTTCCCCATCAACGACCATTGGGGAACAGACTGGAGGCAGGGTCTTTGCCAGCGCCCCATTGATGGGCATGGCAACGTATCATCAAAGATACTGGTTGGTCACACACAAACAAGTCTCTGACTGATTGCATTATTAATGGTGGTGATGATTAGCCTGCTGGAACCAACCTGATTGCTGCGTTCGCCTTTCTACTTCACTTCAGATATCGTTATTGGTGAAGGGACATAGAAATGCCAAAAGCAGTAATCAGGTTGGTTCCACCAAGCTAAACTGTTTTGACCTTTGACCAGGTAAAACGTGAACAACTTGATTCACGTGTCCTCCCTGTTCCATTCGTAGGAATGCTCACAGCGAGGGCATGTCTGCGTGATGGCTCAGCCACACATGTCCCGTGTGGTTCAGTTGGTAGAGCATGGCGCTTGCAACGCCAGGGTTGTGGGCTTGATTCCCACGGGGGACCAGTATGAAGATGTATGCGCTCACTAGTGTAAGTCGCTCTGGATAAGCGCGTCTGCTAAATGACTTCAATTTCAAATGTAAATGTGATGTTCCCTTTGCTGGTGTTCTCTATGTTGCATGTTTGGCTGCAAACTGGACATCTCTCAAACAACTGCAGCAGGCAATCTTCATAAACAATGTGCAATCCTCATAAATAATGTTCCTCATCTTATGAGTTGGTGTTGAATGGGAGGGTCTGTGACAGGCTGATCCAATAGATAGTCAAGTGCTGAATTGCATTTTGTTATAAAAAAAAGAACGAAGGATTTTTGGTAATACACTTCACAACCAAAATGACTTGACTATTGTATCTGCTTGGCTGGGAAATGAACCTACTAGTTTATCCCCATATGGAAAATGATCATAATCAAATAAGAACCTTGTATGGCAGAAGAAGATCATTTGTACAAAAATCAAATACGAATCTGGTAAGATTCGTATTTTCCTTACTGTACTGTATGTTAGTGGTGTATTGGCATACTGTATGTTAGTGGTGTATTGGCATACTGTATGTTAGTGGTGTATTGGCATACTGTATGTTAGTGGTGTATTGGCATACTGTTAGTGGTGTATTGGCATACTGTTAGTGGTGTATTGGCATACTGTATGTTAGTGGTGTATTGGCATACTGTATGTTAGTGGTCTATTGGCATACTGTATGTTAGTGGTGTATTGGCATACTGTTAGTGGTGTATTGGCATACTGTATGTTAGTGGTGTATTGGCATACTGTATGTTAGTGGTGTATTGGCATACTGTATGTTAGTGGTGTATTGGCATACTGTTAGTGGTGTATTGGCATACTGTATGTTAGTGGTGTATTGGCATACTGTATGTTAGTGGTGTATTGGCATACTGTATGTTAGTGGTGTATTGGCATACTGTATGTTAGTGGTGTATTGGCATACTGTTAGTGGTGTATTGGCATACTGTATGTTAGTGGTGTATTGGCATACTGTATGTTAGTGGTGTATTGGCATACTGTATGTTAGTGGTGTATTGGCATACTGTATGTGTTAACGTATATGGCTTATGTGGAAAATACAACTGGATACATGATTGTGGTGATTGTCTTACATAGATGTGGTATGACAGATGTGAGACAAAATATATGAATCATATAGTCCCTCTGAATATTATCAGTAAAGTGTATGTTCTGGTAATGTAAACTCTACAACATTTGGTTGTCCTAATAGATTTCATATTGTTTTTATAACTCAACATACACTGAGTGTATAAAACATTAAGAACACCTTATTTAATGATGAGCTGCATCCCAGCTATGAGTTTTGTATATCATTTGTATATAAATGATATCCAAAATTATATTCAGATTTGTATATAATATGTATGTACATTTTCATTTTCAGGTATGAATTTCCACGGTTAGAAAACACATGCATTTTATAATAAGTTTGCAATAGTTTGTATTTGTTACTATATAAATGCTGCATTTTACAATGTAGGAATCAAATAACACCTTAACCGGTCCATTATAAGGGAAATAATGATGAACATTCAGCAAACTGTTAAGTATAACATGTTTATTAACAAATGAAGAGGCCCTGATGATGCCGAACTGTCACTTATACAGTGCTAGAAACGTTTTATCTCAAAAAACACATCTGTACCAAACAAGGATCATAGCCCTTAATAAATATTTCCCTGAAATATTTCAGCAAGTGTAGTACGGTGCAAAAAAAATACATCTAGATTGTGAAAAAGGTCTACTGTATGGATTCCATGTTTAAAGTAACTGTCCATTGTTTCCAGATTTATATGAAATATGATCTATCATTAATTATAATCTGAGTGAAATCGTTTTAGTTCCAAAAATTTATTAAGTAGAGTATGTTAAAAAGCAGCTTTTCTGTGTTGGAATGATTGCAGCATAGCCCAACAACAATGGTGAGGGTGTATAGTGGTCATAACAAATATTCATGCAAGTAAACCACTGATTGGCCAGCTCATCCTCTTCGAAGAAATAGCAAGCATTTTTTGTATCTGTTTAAAATACAAGTTTGAGGTGGCTTTAAAAAGACCATTCTCCAATGTACAGTATTGTGACACCACACTTTCTGCACTGTTGTTCAAATCATTTGTTTTGTTTAGTATAGTATACATTTCTGTGTTAAGCATCCTAAATAATGCCATGGATTCCGTCTCTGAAAAATAGGACAGAAAAAAAGAGAAGCATGATGTAAGATGGGAACCTGGTATGCCAACTGATGATAGGCTACTGAAGCCAATGACTTACCGCTCCACCGGTTTTGCTGAAAATAGTAGAGGAAAAATAAAGAATTCAGCACAATTTGGTGAAAGCCCTGAAACCTAAAGAAAGCCTCCTTTTTACCATCACTAGTGTTGTGTTAAATAATTACATTTGAATGATAACATATTCGCTTAGGATCTCACTTGGTGAAGAAACCGGTTGAATGGACTCTCCTGTGGACTGAAACTGGATGAATGGAACAACAATGTCCAGTGTCACTAACAAATACAGTCACAGTCCTTCACTCGAAAGGCAAGGCACACTGGGAAATATGCAAATAAGTCTTTACACTAAGCAGTGTGTTCATTTTACACTGAAAAGTGTGGACCCAGGTAGATACTGGAATCTGAGGTGCAGTTAACTTTAACTCTAATGAACGTACCCTTTGCAGCAGAGGTAACTCCTTTCCTTTGGCGGCCCTGATGAGAGCCAGTTTTATCATTGCGCCTGATGGTTTTTGCGACTGCACTTGAAGAAACTTTCAAAGTTCTTGAAATGTTCCGCATTGACTGACCTTCATGTCTTAAAGTAATGATGGAAGGTCATTTCTCTTTGCTTGTTTGAGCTGTTCTTGCCATAATATGGACTTGGTCTTTTACCAAATAGGGCTTTCTTCTGTATACCATCCCTACCATGTCACAACACAACTGAATGTCTCAAACACGTTAAGAAGGAAAGAAATTCCACAAATTAACTTTAACAAGACACACCTGTTAATTGAAATGCATTCCATGTGACTACCTCATGAAGCTGGTTAAGAGAATGCCAAGAGTGTGCAAAGCTATCATCAAGACAAAGGGTGGCTACTTTGAAGAATCTCAAATATAAGATTTGTTTAACATTTTTTTGGTTACTATATGATTCCATATGTGTTATTTCATAGTTGTGATGTCTTCACTATTATTCTAAAATGTAGAAAATAGCAAAAATAAAGAAAAACCCTTGAATAAGTAGGTGTGTCCAAACTTTTGACTGGTACTGAATATCATTTCATGAAACAAATAACACTCTTTGTAAGGAGGACTTAAGTTATGTAATACTATCAACACACATACATTCATTTTTCTTTTGTTTTCTACAAACAGTAAAACAACAGCACCTGACAAACAACACTACCCAACACATCCCCAAAGTGATCAACATATGGTTACCAAATTTCGTCAAACACTTCCGTTTTTAAATATAATTGAATAATATATCAAATCCAATGGTACAGTATGTAGCTAGATAGTTCAGTCCTCCAGTTTGCTATTAATGGTGAATATGAGGCTTTTCAATTGATGGCTATGCAGACCTTGACAACAAAGCTTTCTCTGAGATGAATCCCAAAT
Organism: Oncorhynchus gorbuscha; assembly: GCF_021184085.1. NCBI lineage: Eukaryota > Metazoa > Chordata > Actinopteri > Salmoniformes > Salmonidae > Oncorhynchus > Oncorhynchus gorbuscha. The sequence continues at coordinate 15,072,347 of NC_060193.1, forward strand.
ATTGACATATCCCAACAGACAGAACCGTGGAGATGTTTTTTTTTTCGCACCTGTAGATTCACAAATGCCAGCATAGCTCTTTCTCTGTGTTTTAGTCAGATTTATTTTATTTTATATATGGCAAACCCAGCCCTCTTTCTCACCATGTGACCTTCCCTCTCTCATTGTGTTATTTCCTCTAGTGGGCAAGCAGGTGGAGCATTAAAGTAGTCCTGCCTCTTTCTAAGTGTTTTTCAGTTCATAAAAAAACAACTTCAATGTAATGTGGAACTTTATCAACCTCGAAAGTTCCCTCTCTCATTGTCTCAAGTGTTTGGGCAGGTGGAGCAAACAGGCTCTTATGTCAGTGTTAGGTCCGGGTATCTTGCCTATATTCTCCCAACGTTGGGTAATGGGTTCATATCGGTGAACCAGTCTGGTCTCCCTGTAGTCCTCTTGGCAGTATCCTCCCAGCACATAGATCTTCCCCTCCAGAACCACAGAGGCTGCTCCAACATGGGGGATGGTCAGGGGCGTGAGGGCGCTCCAGGAGTCACTAACAGGGTCGTAGACCTCACAGGCCAGCTGGTCGGTGTAGAACGTACGTAGGTTACACACCCCTCCAACCACGCAGAGACCACCACCACCATGATGCAGGACCTCCATACAGTGCTGGGCCCGATCCTGGCTCATCTCTGCCAGGTAGGTAGTTCCTCTCTCAGGGTGGTACAGGAACATGGACGTCAGACACTGGTACTTGCAGTCGAACCCCCCTGAGATGAAGATCTCTCCATCCAACAATGTGGCAGCGTGGCCACTCAGGGCCTGGTCCAGAGGCTTGGCAAAGCTGGAGATTGGCAATGGTTGGTATGAGGTTGGAAATAGTACTGATTCAGAACAATCACAGATGGTTCAAATTGAGAGTGCTATTGTTGAATTGAGTCAAAATTATATGCTGCTCTTACATTATTCTGCATGTGTCCGAAATGTAAAACTGTAAACTGTACACTGTAAACCAACTCAAGCACAACTCCTTACTCTTAAATACTACTAGATGTCACCGTGATGATATTTGTTCGGTTCAGACGCCAGAGCGTCACACTACATTCTTCTTCTAACTCCACAGGTTCTTTGTTTACCTCACAAATCATTTTATCCTTACAAATAAAAACTCTGCAGGAGTTGAGCAAACGATGCTGAATAGTCTTGACAGGGACTTTTGTTTTGACATTTTGGGTAAAATCAGTTGTGAGCTGAGGAAAACACTTGCAACAGATCCACATTTTGAAAAGTCTGTTTAATATACTTTCCTGTTTAATAATATTCTGTCTTCCATGAGATTCTATCTTACCTCCAGGTGTCAGATACGGGGCTGTAGTCCTCCACACTGTCCAGGTTGGTATTCATGTCCATGTCTCCTCCGATGGCGTAGAGACGATCACCCCACACCACCACCGAGAAGTTACTCCTGTACTCCTGCATGTCAGCCAACTTCTGCCAGCTGTCCTGCATGGGGTCATACCTGTGTGTGTGTGTGTGTGTGTGTGTGTGTGTGTGTGTGTGTGTGTGTGTGTGTGTGTGTGTGTGTGTGTGTGTGTGTGTGTGTGTGTGTGTGTGTGTGTGTGTGTGTGTGTGTGTGTGTGTGTGTGTGTGTGTGTGTGTGTGTGTGTGTGTGTGTGTGTGTGTGTGTGTGTGTGTGTGTGTGTGTGTGTGTGTGTGTGTGTGTGTGTGTGTGTGATAAAGAGAGAACATTTTCCTCAATGATAATAAACATACATTTTCTACATCAGAAAAAAGCCATATGTATTGTTAAAACAACTGGTCTTTGACCCCTTTATACCTGTATACTGATTTCAGCGTATCAGTCTTTGTGTAGAACTCACACCCTCCGATAACGTACAGCCGCCCCTCCATCACCCCCACCCCGTGTCTAAACCTGGGCTTCTCTGGTATCTCTCCCAGAATCCTCCAGTCCATGACCTTCACCAGGCCTGTTCCGGTGCGGAGGGAGTTAGCGAACCACAGCTGCCTGCTGGGAAGCCGTTTACCCAAGTCAGGATCCAGCTGGTCGCCTCCGACCAGAACCAGGGCGTCTTTGGGCCGTCGGATCCGGCACTGGTCCAGGGTCTCGGGAAGACTAAAGCCAAACTCTTTGAGGGCTGAGCCGTACAGATCCACCTGTAGTAATAATAGCAATTATACATTTTATTTATAATCAGCTTTTTATAAAACCAAATTGCTGTCTGTATGATGTGTATTATACACTATCTGTTATGTCTTAATATACAGCAGAATTCTTCAAGACTATTTCCCAATACAATTATAGTTGATCTTGTTATATTGTATTGAGATACAGTTGTATCATATCGTATTGTACCTCTGTGTCGCTGCTGCATTCCATGCGCAGGTTGATTGCCCTGACCTCTCTGAACTCCTTAAAGGTCATGAGCTGGAAGCGGACTCCTGTCATCAGCTCCTGGGCCTGGGCTAGCCTCTCTGCCGGGTTGGCCTCTACCCAGACCACCACAGCCCTGAACACGGCCAGCTCTGAGGGCGCACAGAGGCCGTCAGAGTGGAGAAAATCCAGCAGTTTATCACCCGGAAGGTCCAGGAATTTCAGGCTGGTAGACACTTCTTGGAAGTTCCTCAGAACAAAGTCCTCTGCCTCCTCGAGGAGTCCCGGCATCTCATAAGCCAGGGCAAAGGAGGCCACATCCAGACATGAGTGGGCATCCATTTCCCGTTCCAGGAAATCAAGGCACAGCAAGAGGGTGGGCTGGAACTGGAGCTGCAGGGCGGTGCAGGTGATCTCAAAGACACACCCCCAGCTGAGGGAGAGGGACCCGCTGTAGGAACAGCCAATCAGAGCTTCAAGCTCGGATGCCTCCAGGAAGGGAAGAGCCACACAGGGCTGCTGTGATTCCCTCATCCCGCTGGTAAACATTCCCCTGAAGTAGTCACTACTGGCAGCCAGGAGCACTCTGTGGACTTGAGTCAGGAGAGGGAGGAAAATTCAGCATCTGATTTCAGCATCAGCTGTATCATCAAAACTTCTTTAGAATCATTATTATTACCATCATCACCATTGTTATCATCAAGTTACTCCTAAACATAATACTGGGTCTACTCCAGCTTGATCCCCGGCAAACCCCCATAAAACCACAAACATTGTCTCCTCTATCGTTGCTTCAGTACATAGTCATGACAGGTTTCATTTCAGTCTACTCACCATGGAATGATGTTCCTCCAACCTGCAGCTCCACATCACAGCCCACTCTCTCTGCCCACAGCTCTCTGATGGACTGAAGACTGACCTTCATCTGTTCTTCAGTAGAGATATTCTTCTCTTCTGCCCTCTTCTCTACTCCCTTCTTCATTTTCTCCTCCTCTTCACTGCAGAGTTCTAGTACTCTGGGGGCCCCTAGTGTTGTAGCTGCAGTCTGTATCTGGGCCAGTGTGTGTCTGTTCAGAGCTGCTAAGCCCCCAGTGTAGGCAAACTCCACTACCCCTGCCAGCCCCACAAGCCCCACTTCAGGACCCAGACTGATGAATATCTCTGTCTTTATGTCCATGTCAACATCACTCCTCCCCCTCCTCTTCTCCATCTCTTCATCCCTCTCTTGCAGTCTCTGGTGGACAAGGGTGCTCACAGCAGCCAGGACAGGGGAGTGTGCATAAAGATGCTGCCCATCCTCAGTGCTCAGAGTCAGGTCAGTGAGGAGAGAGGAGTCCCTGAGCTGCTCCAGACCCTGGAACACCTCTTTAGGATAGGTATGTCTGTAGAATGTATGAACCTTCTCTTCATCTCCCAGTCCCTCCCTCCTCTCCTCTGACACTTCCTCTTCTTCTTCCTCTTCTCCCTGGCTTGCCGTGCTGTCGTTCCTCTTCTTGACCCTTGCTCCCTCTTTCTCCTTTCTCCTTGTCACGCCCATCCGGTTGTTGTTGTAGGCCACAATCCACCTCAGCTTTCGATCGTCCGCTTCTACCTCTTCTCCTCCTTCCTCAATCACCCTTCTCCTCCTTTCCTTCTCTTTCCTCCACCGTTCCTCCCATTCCATGGGCAGGTAACGTCTGGTAAACTCCATGGATGTTTATGGCTCAAACTTTAGGACTCAGTTAGAGATTGATCCAACTGCTCTTTAGACAACCTCTGTCTCACAGATTATGTAGGCTATGTATATGTTAAGCTAACTATCTACTGCTATACACATAGCCCAGATCTAAACGTTCTCCCCTTCTCTCTCAACCACACTATCTCTTTCTTTATCTACTCAGACACTTTATGTGCACCTCTCTCTAATTTTTCCTCTCTCTCTGTCTCTTTCTCTTTGTATCTCTGTCTCTCTCTCACCTTTTCTGCCTCTCTTTTTCTCTCTCTCGTTCTCTCTCACTCTGTCTCTCTATTTTGCTCTCTCTCTCGCTCTCTCTCCTCTCTCTATCATTCTCTGTCTCTCACTCACTCTCTTTCTCTCACTATCTATCTCTCTCTCTCTCTCTCTCTCTCTCTCTCTCTCTCTCTCTCTCTCTCTCTCTCTCTCTCTCTCTCTCTCTCTCTCTCTCTCTCTCTCTCTCTCTCTTTCTCTCTCTGTCTATTTCTCTCTCTGTCTCCTTTTCTCTCTCTCTCTCTCTCTCTCTCTCTCTCTCTCTCTCTCTCTCTCTCTCTCTCTCTCTCTCTCTCTCTCTCTCTCTCTCTCTCTTTTCTCTCTCTCTCTCTTCTCTCTCTGTCTATTTCTCTCTCTGTCTCCTTTTCTCTCTCTCTCTCTCTCTCTCTCTCTCTCTCTCTCTCTCTCTCTCTCTCTCTCTCTCTCTCTCTGTCTCAGACTCCTACACTCTCTCTGATTTTGATCTCACACATGTTCACAGGCTAGGCTTCAGACGTAAACAAGGATTCTATTCATAGCTACTAGGCCAACGGGATTCTGTTTTAATAAACACTGGGTCTGCTTACAGGATCATATGAAGTGTAGTCAGGCTGTTGGAAAGTATGGTGGGTCAAGAGAAAGTCACCAAAAGAGACAAGAAAGTGACCAAACTGTGTGTTAGGTCACGTAAAAGTGTAGTGGATCACATGAAAGTTGGTCACAAAAGGTGTAGAAGGCCTAAGTGACATGAAAGTGTTGTTGGTCACAATATACTTTTGTAAGGCCTTAGCTGGGTTACAATGAGAATGCATCCCAGATTTATCAGGCTTGGTCAATGGCTCCTACCTGTAAATGCAGTATAAAATATACTATCAATGAAGCACGTTGAGGTTAATGCCCTGGCCAAGGAGGTACTGTGTAGATATGACTTATTTTTATGTAGAACTTCCTTAAACAACCAGTACTTCATGGGACATACTGTTCATTGTTAATCATTGTTAGGCCCATATGCAAACAAAATATTGGTGAGTGTTGTATATATTGTCAGTAAGTGCAAGTCAAATTCTCTGAATATGTAAGACATTAGAGATGTCACTGAAACGCAGCCTGTTACAATACACACAGGTGAGGTTTTCAGACTTCCATTCAGTTCACAGATTATACAGACAAAATCACAAACACACATCCCTCTCTCTAAGTGATTCAGACTCTGAACACCCTTTCTATTTGACTTTGGGCACACACATTTACGGGCTAGGGGTTCAGGCGTAAACAAGAATCTATTCATAGCTACTAGGTCAAGGGGATTCTGTTTGGATAGACTCGTGGTCTGGACCAGCATACAGTATCGTTACGATCTAAGACTAGAGACGAAAACATTAGGACTTATGAAGTGTGGGCCAGCCAGTTGCCCAGGAGAAATGATTGTAGGTCACAAGAACATTCTCTAAACAGAAATGTGTGATAGGTCACAAGAACATTCTCTAACAGAAATGTGTGATAGGTCACAAGAACATTCTCTAACAGAAATGTGTGATAGGTCACAAGAACATTCTCTAACAGAAATGTGTGATAGGTCACAAGAACATTCTCTAAACAGAAATGTGTGATAGGTCACAAGAACATTCTCTAACAGAAATGTGTGATAGGTCACAAGAACATTCTCTAACAGAAATGTGTGATAGGTCACAAGAACATTCTCTAACAGAAATGTGTGATAGGTCACAAGAACATTCTCTAACAGAAATGTGTGATAGGTCACAAGAAAATGTTGTTCTGTCTGATAACTCGTGAACGCCCATGGCATAGCTACAAATAAGTTCAGCTGCAATGTGCTGTCCTAACTTTCCAAAATGTTACCAAGGTGACATCATCCTCAAAAGAGTCCGAGTTAATCTTACCAAAAACAATAAACCTGTAGCTAATATTGACGGCTTTTAAAGGTTTTTTTGAAGGTGTTTTATGGTTCTAGAATAAGTATTTATGAAATTGAAAATGTGCATGAATTATTAAACATTTTTAGGGGTCTGAAATGTGAATGAAATTGTCTTTGCTTGCTGTTCGCTTGCTGGCTGAACCAATCTCAAATCAATCCATATGAAATGAAAGGCAGGGAAGCTAACATCGCTTGTTCAAACATTCACCGCTGAGTACTCCCTCTTGCTAGCTAGATAGCGTGATGAAGTTCTAACTAATGTACAAATGCGTTTCCATGACATCTGTTCTGCTGTGATTAGTGTGACGAGTTGTAAATCAAATCAAATCAAATTTTATTTGTCACATACACATGGTTAGCAGATGTTAATGCGAGTGTAGCGAAATGCTTGTGCTTCTAGGTCCGACAATGCAGTGATAACCAACAAGTAATCTAACTAACAATTCCAAAACTGCTGTCTTATACACAGTGTAAGAGGATAAGGAATATGTACATAAGGATATATGAATGAGTGATGGTACAGAGCAGCATACAGTAGATGGTATCGAGTACAGTATATACATATGAGATGGGTGTGTAGACAAAGTAAACAAAGTGGCATAGTTAAAGTGGCTAGTGATACATGTATTACATAAGGATGCAGTCGATGATGTAGAGTACAGTATATACGTATGCATATGAGATGAATAATGTAGGGTAAGTAACATTATATAAGGTAGCATTGTTTAAAGTGGCTAGTGATATATTTACATCCTTTCCCATCAATTCCCATTATTAAAGTGGCTGGAGTTGGGTCAGTGTCAATGACAGTGTGTTGGCAGCAGCCACTCAATGTTAGTGGTGGCTGTTTAACAGTCTGCTGGCCTTGAGATAGAAGCTGTTTTTCAGTCTCTCGGTCCCAGCTTTGATGCACCTGTACTGACCTCGCCTTCTGGATGATAGCGGGGTGAACAGGCAGTGGTTCGGGTGGTTGATGTCCTTGATGATCTTTATGGCCTTCCTGTAACATCGGGTGGTGTAGGTGTCCTGGAGGGCAGGTAGTTTGCCCCCGGTGATGCGTTGTGCAGTCCTCACTACCCTCTGGAGAGCCTTACGGTTGAGGGCGGAGCAGTTGCCGTACCAGGCGGTGATACAGCCCGCCAGGATGCTCTCGATTGTGCATCTGTAGAAGTTTGTGAGTGCTTTTGTTGACAAGCCGAATTTCTTCAGCCTCCTGAGGTTGAAGAGGCGCTGCTGCGCCTTCTTCACGACGCTGTCAGTGTGAGTGGACCAATTCAGTTTGTCTGTGATGTGTATGCCGAGGAACTTAAAACTTGCTACCCTCTCCACTACTGTTCCATCGATATGGATAGGGGGGTGTTCCCTCTGCTGTTTCCTGAAGTCCACAATCATCTCCTTAGTTTTGTTGACGTTGAGTGTGAGGTTATTTTCCTGACACCACACTCCGAGGGCCCTCACCTCCTCCCTGTAGGCCGTCTCGTCGTTGTTGGTAATCAAGCCTACCACTGTTGTGTCGTCCGCAAACTTGATGATTGAGTTGGAGGCGTGCGTGGCCACGCAGTCGTGGGTGAACAGGGAGTACAGGAGAGGGCTCAGAACGCACCCTTGTGGGGCCCCGTGTTGAGGATCAGCTATGGTGTTGAATTGAGGGGAGGAGATGTTGTTGCCTACCCTCACCACCTGGGGGCAGCCCGTCAGGAAGTCCAGTACCCAGTTGCACAGGGCGGGGTCGAGACCCAGGGTCTCGAGCTTGATGACGAGCTTGGAGGGTACTATGGTGTTGAATGCCGAGCTGTAGTCGATGAACAGCATTCTCACATAGGTATTCCTCTTGTCCAGGTGGGTTAGGGCAGTGTGCAGTGTGGTTGAGATTGCATCGTCTGTGGACCTATTTGGGCGGTAAGCAAATTGGAGTGGGTCTAGGGTGTCAGGTATGGTGGAGGTGATATGGTCCTTGACTAGTCTCTCAAAGCACTTCATGATGACGGAAGTGAGTGCTACGGGGCGGTAGTCGTTTAGCTCAGTTACCTTAGCTTTCTTGGGAACAGCAGACTGGTATAGGGATTGATTGAATATGTCCGTAAACACACCGGCCAGCTGGTCTGCGCATGCTCTGAGGGCGCGGCTGGGGATGCCGTCTGGGCCTGCAGCCTTGCGAGGGTTAACACGTTTAAATTAAATTAAATTGTACAGCACATCTGACTGCTCTCTGTAATGTCTTCACAGTGGCCAAAGTAACGTGGCACCATGACAGCTGGCAAATTCAAGTTACATGCTGATTTCTGAGAACAGTCCTAGAACTTTGGTTCCTTACAACTTCACCAACAAGCTGGCAATCTAGCTTTCGTATGGCGATTCAAAGAAGCTTGCATTAAGCCGCTAACTGGAGCATGGTTTGCCGTTGTACTTGCCAGTGCGTCATAGCTAAGGAGAGCAGAGTGATTTTCAGAATTATGAACTAGTGTTAGGGGGATGTGCCAAATCTCAAATGTTAGAGATGAGTTCCACATCCCAAAAGAAAGATTGGTTGATGGACGAGTGTAGTGTAGGAGGGACGCGATCTGACATGAGACAAAAACATATAGTTGGTCACAATACATTTTTGAGCGGTCTAAGCTGGGTCACAATGTGTGTGTGTGCCAATAATGTGGCAGCATCGTCTCTCAATGCATTCTATTGTCCTTAGAGAGACACTTTGGATGGCCGAACCACTCTGGCGAGGCATACTCCATGATTGGGCAGATTAAGGTCTTGTATACCTGTAGTAGGACTTCAGTTGGGAGGCCAGCTCACCTTGCTACACTTATGTAGTTCCTTGTGGGTTGAACCTTTTTTTCAGATATACCTGTCATGCTCGACCCAGGACAGGTCAGCTGACATCATTACACCCAGCAGTCGGAAGGACTCCACAAGCCTTGTCAGCAGCCCTTCTGAAGCTGATGACCGTATCCTTGCTTTTATTTTCATTCACATGCAGGTTGTTGCTTCTTCACACTCAGCCACTGCATTGAAGGCGGCTTGTGTTTGGCAAGGTAGCTTGCCTGGGGACAACTCTGTGAGTGTGAGGTCACAACTTTGGGGAATGTATGATTGTGTCCCATGAAAGATAAAGCGATTTATCAGGCCTGATCAATGGCTCCTTCCTGTAAATCAGTGAAGCAGTTGAAGGTTAATGCCAAGGAGATATTGAGGAGATAAGTCTTATTTTTCTGCATAACTTTCTTGAGAATATTGTCTGCACGTGTAATCGTAAAATTGTGAATTCAGAAATGATAAGATAGTCTGACAATGCCATCTATTTTTCTCTGGCTTACTTAAATACACCTTTGGACTGCAGTGGACAAAGTACAATCTTTATTCACAAGCTACAGAAATACAATCTTTATTCACAAGATAGAGACAGTCTCACACTAAAAACAAAGGGCTGGGTGGGGCAGGTGCTTAAAAGCTAATGTGTTAAAATGTATTGGTATATACAGTACCAGTCAAACGTTTGGACACACCTTATATATATATATATATATATATATATTTACGAGGATACTTATATGAGGGAAAAATACCCTAGACATTGTCTGTGCTCATGGCAGGTATGACCTAATATTTAACTATGGGTTGTGTACAGTATATACAGTGGTCATGCTCTGCAAGTCAACACAGAATGAACTGTCAAGTATCTAGGCCTGCTCTTAAAGTTTACCCGTCTGTAGAATGGGGGGACTGACGCTGATCCTGCTGCTGCTGTGTCTGTCTGGGACTCTGGAAACCAATGACTTTGTTGCTATCCTCACAAGTTTGCTGAGCACCAACCTTTGTTTGTCTACAGAGACACCAGGAGGCCTTCTCAGCTGCACTGTGAATAAATGGTGGACATATAGTGCCATATAACCCTGGCACCACTTTAGAAAGATATATTCACCAATGTTGAAAATGCCTACAACCTCAAAGACAGGTAGCCATGGTCAAGCCATCTAGCAATGCATGTCATTTTAACAAATTGACAATTGACAAAAACTTTCATTGATTCATTTGTTTTTCAGGCATCTTTTTGACGCCTGGGAGAGGAGTCACAAGTGCAATTTACCAAAACACAGTTTAGCTTGTTGTTAATCCACCTGGCGTGTCAGATTTCAAAAAAGCTTTACAGCGAAAGCAAACCAAGTGTTTATGTTAGGACAGCTCTCTCAGCAGACAAAACAATTACAAACAGCTAGCAGCAAAGTAGATTGGTCACAAAAGTCAGAAAAGCAATAAAATGAATCACTTACCTTTGATGATCTTCGGATGTTTGCACTCACGAGACTCCCAGTTACACAATAAATGTTTGTTTTGTTGGATAAAGATAATTTTTTATATCCAAAACCCTCCATTTGGTTGGCGCATTTTGTTGAGTAATCCACAGTTTCGTGCAGGTAACGACGGGCAGAAGAAAATTCCAAATAGTATACGTAAAGTTCGTAGAAACATGTCAAACGTTTTTTATAACCAATCCTCAGGTTGTTTTTACAATAAATCATCGATAATATTTCAACTGGACGGTAGACTTTTCAATAGGAGAGAGAGAGAAAAGGTCTCGCTCCAGTGGCTCGTGCATGCACAAGTCTGGGGACACCTAGCTATCCACTGACACGATGTGATCATTCTCGCTCATTTTTCAGAATAAAAGCCTGAAACTATGTCTAAAGACTGTTCACACCTTGTGGAAGCCATAGGGAAAGGAATCTGGTTGATATCCCTTTAAATGGAGAGTAGGCATGAAATGGAACAGAGAGGTTTCAAAATAACAGCACTTCCTGATTGGATTTTCCTCATGTTTTCACCTGCAATATCAGTTATGTTATACTCACAGACAATATTTTGACAGTTTTGGAAACTTTAGTGTTTTCTATCCTAATCCGCCAATTATATGCAAATTCTAGCTTCTGGGCCTGAGAAATAGGCAGTTTCATTTGGGCACGTTTTTCATCCAAACATCAAAATACTGCCCCCTAGTCTCAAGAAGTTAAATTAATTTTGATCCAATTTTTGTTATGCTGTTGTGCCAATCAAGTTGTGTTAACGTAAACTGAACAGTAATTATTGTCAATTATCAAAACGTAACAGTAAAACTAATGTTGTCATGTCATGTTAAATCCTAGACAGGCCCCAGGTGGCATTCTCAGCTACTTTAGGAATTTCTGGAACCATTGGACCTGTCAGCAATGAAATCACTCTGGTCTTCCAGCGTGTTCTATCAAACGTTGGAAATGCCTACAATCCAACCACAGGTATTTCCCTCAATGTCAAAAAAAGGGATTCACATTTTTACACACAATGCTCATGCTTACGTTAGTTAGTATGCTGTGTGTAGCTATTACTTTACGTTACATGTTCTTACTTCGTATCCACTAAATTAACAATAATGCTGAATCATTTATATTTTTCCTCTGATTGGAGGCATCTTTACAGCACCAGTGAGAGGACTCTATCATTTCACCTTCACAGCTTTTGACTGGGGATGGACTACAATGACAGGGGCAAGCTTACGTCGTAATGGACAGGTAATGGTCTCTGTGTATGATGAGAAAGAAGGGGGTTCCTCTGAGTCGTCATCCAATAGCGCCACCTTCCTGCTACAAGTGGGAGAGCAGGTGTATGTTGCTCTCTGGGGACATGGATATCGGATATCTGACAATGAAAATCACTACTCCTCATTTAACGGTTTCCTGCTCTTTCCCATATGATGTAAAGATGATGAAATATGTTCAATATGTTTTTCTGATCAATCACATACATCTTAAAATTTTGACATAGAATATAGTAAGTGTGTGCTTGTAGAAATGCAAGTGGGACATCCTGTATTTGTTCTCCTTAGATATAATAATTGAGATTTTTTTATAAAAAATAATGCATTTTATTGAAACAAATAGTCAGGATTTCTGTACAAGTAACTGCGTGTCACGAACCGGCTCAAAGCCCGTAACAAAAGGGAGACAACGTGGAGATAAGGAGTAACAAAACATATATTTATTAAATAAAGTAAAGTACAATATACAATGGTGTGTGTAATCAGTAATCAGTAGTGTAAGTGGGTGTTTTTGCATGAATGTGATAATGCAGGGTGTTTAAAAGGTGCCAAAGCAAACAACCAAAAACCACCAAGATACACAACAAAATCTATAAAGGTGTCTGCATGGAGAGTCTCCCCTATGAATGGGGAAGTGGTGTATTTATCCTGGGAGACACAGGGCCCAGGTGTTTCCCATGTAGCTGACGACCCTCCCAACTCCGCCCACCAGCATCCTAATAAGGAAACAAGAACAAATAGAGAATACGGCAGACACAGTAGGAGGGTCATCACATCCCCCCCCATAAAACCGGGGACCAACAAGGACCCCGGAACATACCGGCCCCTGCGTCCCCAAATGGCGTTTTATTGAGTTGACTCATGTACTGAAGGCAGCTCTGCAGAGTGGTCACTAGCTAGCTCAGCCAAAAAGTTATAAAATCAAATTTAAACCTTATCCTAATCTTAATCCTAACCTTAACCACACTGCTAAACCTAATACTTAACCCTAAGCTTCAAATTTTGACTTTGCAGCTGAACCATCTAACGCACATATGTCAGAGTCAAGGCCCGCGGGCCACATCCGGCCCGCGAGAAGGTTTTTTACGGCCCCTGGGATGATCTTGATTTATTATTAGAACCGGCCCGCAGACCGCAGCAAGCCGGCAGCCCGCAGATCTTTTACACGCACCAATACTACATTTCCCACAATGCAACGGTGACGCACCGAGCAGTAGGCTGCTTCATTTCAATATTTATTGGCACAGCAGTTGTCAGCATCACAGTAAAATTAACTTTCAGATACCCATCAAAAATGGCAAAACGGAAGGTGGACACTGAGAACCGGGGGGTTTCAAACAAGGTGGGAGTCGGAGTATTTGTTCACGGAGGTAGCTGGAAAACCTGTGTGTCTTCTGTGTGGAGAAAGTGTGGCGGTACTGAAAGAGTATAATCTGAGACGACATTATGAAACGAAACACGCGGACAAAAACAAGAATATGGACATGGAACAAAGGCTACAAAAGGCAGAGGAATTAAAACGAGGCCTCAAATCTCGACAGGCTCTGTTCAAAAAAGCCAAATCACAAGGCCAGGCTGCTGTCAAGGCCAGTTTTATTTTGGCAGAAGAGATCGCTAAATCAGCCCGGCCATTTACGGAGGGGATTTCATCAAAAACTGCATGATTAAAGTTTGTGACGAAGTTTGCCCAGAAAAAAGGCAACTCTTTTTAAATGTGAGTCTGAGCAGAAACACCATTGCCGAGAGAGTAGACCAGTTGTCCATCAATCTAAAAGAGCAGCTTGTGAAAAAGGGAAAAGATTTCATTGCATATTCCTTGGCTGTGGATGAGAGCACCGACATTTCTGACATTGCCCAGTTGTCAATTTTCATCCGCGGAGTGGACTCCAGCCTAAGCGTGACAGAGGAGTTTTTGGCTTTACGTCCTATGCATGGCACAACTACGGGGCATGATTTGTATGAAGAGGTGTCAAGATGTGTAAATGAGATGGAGCTGCCTTGGGAAAAACTTGTGGGTTTGACAACCGACGGAGCACCTGCGATGTGTGGACACAGGAGCGGACTGGTGGCAAAGATACGGGAAAAGATGCAAGAGGAAAACGCGACAGGTGAGCTGACAGCTTATCATTGTATCATACACCAGGAAGCGTTGTGCGGTAAAGCCTTGAAAATGGAGCATGTAATGAGCATCATCACGCGCACAGTTAACTTTATCAGAGCCAAAGGTTTGAATCACCGCCAGTTCAAGGCATTTCTGACGGAGTTAGAAACGGAGCATGGTGATTTGCCTTATCACACAGAGGTGCGATGGCTAAGCCAGGGAAAGGTGCTTCAAAGATGTTTCGAGCTTCGTGAGGAGATTTGTCTGTTCTTGGACAGCAAAGGGAAAGACACAACACAACTCCGAGACGAAATGTTTCTGTGTGAAATGGCTTTTCTGTGTGACATTACGAGTCATCTGAATGCAATGAACTTGCAGCTGCAGGGTCGGGATCGTGTCATCTCTGATATGTACAGTACAGTGAAGGCATTTAAAACCAAACTGACTCTGTGGGAGACGCAGATGCGGAAAGAAAATTTGAGCCACTTTCCCAGCTGCCAGACCATGAAAGAGAAGCTCTCTACCAGTGCGTTCCCGAGCGCACAGTTGGCTGATAAAATAGGTATGCTTGCCGCTGACTTTCGACGCCGATTTGCTGACTTTGAAGCACAAAAAGCAGGTTGGAACTGCTCGGTAACCCATTTGCTGTTGACGTGGAAAGCTCACCACCAAACCTCCAAATGGAGTTGATTGACCTCCAATGCAATGATGCACTGAGGGCAAAATATGCGGCAGTGGGTGCTGCGGAGTTCGCCCGTTTCCTCCCCGACACAATGCCCCAGCTGCGCATCCAGGCTGCTCAAACGTTGTCTATGTTTGGCAGCACATACCTGTGTGAACAACTGTTTTCTTTGATGAACTTGAACAAAACATCACACAGAAGTCGACCTACTGCTGAACACCTCCACTCAATTCTGAGGATTTCCTCAGCTCAGAGCCTTACCCCGAACATTGATGAACTTGTGGAAAAGATGGGACACCACCAAATATCACCCTCAACCTCAAACAAGTGAACATTACTGTGCAATCACATATTTAGAGTTTTTACTCAGTTCAAGTTTAAAAGTTAAAGTTTAATATTTGTTTTCACTGCATGTTACTTCTCCTTAAACAAAGTGTTGTTTTTGATTAATAGATTTTTGCACTTTATTTTATTGTATTTCAATCCAATTATATTTTAAAAATATTTCAGTTGAGTGGATGATAGAAAATTGCTATTATTGTTTTTTTCTTTGAAGTAAATTTAGCCCACTTTTGCTAAAATAGAAAATATAGGCTACTGATGGTGCCTTGAATACCAGTTTCTTTCATTTAATGTTCATGTTATGGGGATTTTTATATAAAGGAAATTTGTCTTTTGTGTCTGTTGAAAATTAAAGATTACTGACAGAGCCATAAGAAAATATTGCTTTATTTATCTGATCATATTGGAATATATTTGTTAGGTTTTCAGTAGGTTCAATTAGGTTCACTAGACTATATGCGTCATTTAAACATTTTTCAATGAACATTCGAACAGTCCGGCCCTCGGCTTGTAGCTAAATTTTTTATTTGGCCCTCCGTCCATTTGACTTTGACACCCCTGATCTAACGGAACCGCTCACTGTCGCCCAGTTCTGCCTCCAGGGAAAGACTCATGACAATAAACGTCAACGGCTAACTCCACAAAAACACAATAATATATTCTCATTCACAGTACAGCTATCTGACGTATAGTATAGTGCCAAATCAAAAAGACACAAATAAATCTCACTTAAATATCTTCAAACATTTTTTTTTACCATTTTAGTGATTAACCTCTGCAGATTGTGTACTACTTTAGGTCCTGCAGCAGAACGCATGCAATGTGACAATCATTATGATACATAGATATAGTGATGAGAATGATTATGACAGCTGATTATAATGATAGAAGTGAGAATCATACTCAAAAACAACAAAGGCATTTAAATGCCTTCATGCATGTAAAACAAAACTGCGTATAAATGATTACGAATGCTTTCTAATTCATTATGTAGGGCCACTATCATATGAAGGTGATAAGGTACTCTGGGTACGCTTGGTCGTCGTGGAAGATGACAAACATGCTGGGTCTCTGCAGGTTGTCCACTAGACTGTCATAGCAGTCAGCGGAATCTGTGGGGGAGCGACGAGGGGTGAACTTCATGGAGGGGTCACCCAGGGTATAGCGCCCGGTCAGAACACGTGCAACGTACATACGCCTGTGCCCAGAACCATCAGGAGGGCTATATCTGGGATTGGCTGAATAGCTGGCGTTCACAGCAAAATACACACCCACTCCATATGCTGTAACTAAAAGAAGAAGACAAGTGGAGGAAATGGATGAAGCGGAGAGAATTAATTAATACAAAATGAAAGTACGTAAAAGTAAAAGAAGGCATTGTAATAGCATTTAATAGCATGCAATATCATTGTAATAGCATGTAATAGCATTGTAATAGCATTGTAATAGCATGTAATAGCATTGTAATAGCATTGTAATAGCATGTAATAGCCCTTACTATTAGCATAGCTCCTGTTGAATCCATTACTTTCAATGGCGTCACAGGTTTTTGCTGCCGTCCCGTGGTAGAGTTTCCTTACCCCTACCGCCGCTGCTCCGTTCTTGGCCCGGATGCGCTGCTCACACAATGCGTACGCCTGCCACAGAAATACATTCTGCACACGCTCAATCTGGAAAAGAGACAACGTTCAAGAACCAACCAACACCTTAAAACACAACTACAGTATTGTTATTTACACTGAACAAAAATATAAAACAACAATTTCAAAGATTAAAGTTCACATGACAAAATTAGTCAATTGAAATAAATTAATTTGGCCCTAATCTATGGATTTCACATGACTGGGAATACAGATAGGCCATCTGTTGGTCACATATACCTTTTTTAAAAAAGTAGGGGCGTGGATCAGAAAACCAGTTTCTGGGATCTTTTATTTCAGCTCATGAACCATGGGACCAACACTTTACATGTTGCATTTATATTTTTGTATTTTAATTTTCTATACTACCAGATACAGTATAATCATTATAAGCAGCTGGTTGTGTGTTAGGTTGTGGCGTGTCAGGTTGTTGGTCTGTTACTTTGTGGATGGCGAATTGTGTTGCCGTGGTGCTTTGGAATGCCTGTGCCACCGCCTGGTACTCTGACGAGGTAGGCGAGAGCAGCACTCTCTTCAGCGTTTCACCAGCGGCCATATCATCCCAGTACGATGGCAATTCTAAAAACACAGGACTATAAGTGGAGTTTATGGCATGAACAGGGCTATCAGAGGATGTTTAAAATGTTAAACGGGTTTTAAAGACAACAGTGAAATCAATAGTGGCTAGGGGTCATCATGCTGATGACATAATGGATTGAAGGGTTAGTGTTAACTACAAATCAACGTCTGACTGTAAAGTCGCTCTGGATAAAAGCATCCGCTATCTGACCAAAATATAACATATAATAAAACTATGTCAGAAATTGTAAAACTGAAAATAAAACAACTCAATCCGTACTTTCACTCTCCTCTCGCTTCATCTTATAGGTGCAACCCGTTTTCCAGTCAGTGGCCATGTTGTTCTTCAGGTTCACCCTGACTTTGCTCCCATCTGGGACATCCAGCTCTGCTGAGACATCTCCTCTTAGGTGTGCCTGCTCCAGATGGTAGTTGTCATGCATCCCCAGCTCCTCCCAAACGTCACCATGCCTGCACATAGACCACTGGACACTGAGGGCCATTAGTGCCTCATTTCTCTCTTGCAGCTCCCTGCGGAGGGCGCCACTGAGCGCACTGTCCAGCACCTCGCGCACGCTCAGAACGTCCTCCTTCAGGCCTCGGAGAACATAAAACCCCTCTCCAGTCGCAGCTCCACCTCCAGCTCCAGCCCCAGCTTCCACCCCTCCTGTCCTCTGAACTCTACCCAGCTCCAGGCTCACTCCCAGGACCTTGGCATTCTTCTGCACGGCCTGCAGCTCCACCTCTCCCAGCATGCACAGGTCCTCTCCCTTCACATCTCTCTGAGTCAGCTGGTTCTGCAAGATGGCCTCCAGCTCCCGCCTGGCCCCCCTGATTGTGTCCACCCCGCGCCCCACCACGCTCAGCACCACCGGGGGCGGTCTCCAGGGGGTGATGGTGAGGCCTGGAAGGGCATGAGGAGGGGGAAGGGAGCCATGCGAGGGGGAGGAAAAGCCAATGCTCAGTTTCTTCTTCAGTATCTGTTGGGCTCTCTCTGAGGAGACAAAGAGAGGAGAGTTAAGACAGAGTGCAAAGTCACATTTTATAACTAGGATCCAAAGTTTTCCCTGTCATCAAAGCATCACCAGGTAAAACTCTGGGCCCAAGTTATATCTGCATACCCAAGAATATAGAGATAATTTGTACATACACAAGTATACACACAAACACACAAACCGTTCAGTGTTGGGATTGGAGCGATAGCTCCCAGTCGGCTCTCCAGCTCTGACCTGCAAACAAACAAAAACATAAATAAAATGTCCTGTCCAAAGCTTAACATCCAGACATCACAACTAAAACTCGTAAAATAACAAAACTCATTCTATAAGTGAAGCAAACTACAAACAAACTTACAATACCATTTAAACCAGGGTTGCCCAACCCTGTTCCTGGAGAGCTACCTCTGTAAGTTTTTCACTCCAACCCCAGTTGTAACTAACCTGATTCAGCTTATCAACCAGCTAATTATTAGAATCAAGTGTGCTACATAAGGGTTCCACTCTAAACCTACAGCATGGTAGGGCTTGCAGTCCAAACGCAAATTAGAGAGCCCTCGGACCTAAACCCTCAGCCCTTGAATGACGTTTTACATCATTCTATCCGAATGTACCTTCAATGTCCCTTGCCCAAGCGAGGGAGAGTGATGATTGGAGGCGCGACGTCCTTGGTAGAAATCTTGAAGTTCAGCTTAAAAACGACCAACCTAAAGCTATTAATGTACCTAGCAAGCTAACGTAGCTAACTAGCAGTTTTATCAGGTAGCTAGCTACAGTTACCCATAGCTGGCTAGCTAGTTTTATAGTTTGGTAATTTTATGAAGCTAGCTATGTTTTACATGCTCCTCACTACGAGACTCAGCCAATTTGATCGTAATTCCCATTTGCCAACGCCAAAATCAATGTAATCTATAAATTATTTTTGCAAGATAGCATCATAATTTTGTCTCACATAACGAAAATGCAGCCGCGTTGTTAAAATTGGACACTTTGCAACCACTGAAGTTTGACACGTCACATTTTGAATTGAATTGTGGGTCATATCAACCAGACAAGTGATCCAGGTTCTTCACTCGGTCCCTCCAGCTAAATCGAGGGCTGTTTGTCAACTGGACCTCCACTTAAGATGACAATCAAACTGCATCCGGTTTCGACGAGGGGTAGTGGCTAGCGTGAGGGCTAATGGGGGTCAAATGAACGTGTTTGAACTGTAGCCAAACTCTTCAGGAACAGGGTTGGGAAGCCCCTGATTCAAACCAAGACACATCAGAGACCCCACCATTTCTGACAATTAAAATGGAGACTGACCTGAATGCCTGGAAGACGGGTCTCTGCAGCATGACAATGCGGATGACAGAGAGGATGTTGGGGGACAAATCCCTCACACTTGACGCCATGCCATCCAACATGGCCTTACACACAGAGACAGAGTCTGCTCGAGCAGCTCCTGGATGAAAAAACAAGTTTTTTTAATGTCTAGAATATCATCTAACCAGTATATTACAGAATATAGATGCTGCTGTCACTAATGAACATGTTCATCAGTATTTGTTTTGACATTAACTAAATTGTGTCCTACGAAATTTAAGACTAACAACTGCGCACAATAAAAATATTGAACACAAATTGGTATGGCAGAGGGTTGATACAAGAGCAAATCAAGGGAGTCGGTATTGCATTTCACACAAAATAAGACACACTGTACATACCAGTGTTGACTGCAGGGAAGGCTGCAGAGCGGTAGCCATTTCTCTCGCACTGTTTCAGTATCTTCCCACAGACCTTGCTGATCCTCTGTGTGTCGCATTTAAAGCTGACGTGAACGATCTCCTTGCAGCCCAGTGCACCGGGCCCTGTGGTGCACATCAAGCCTTCTGGCACACCCACTGATGGAGAGAAAAAGAAAGATATGGAGGCTTCTGAGGGGAGGACGGCTCATAATAATGGCTGGAATGGAGTCAATGGAAGGGTATCAACCACATGGAAACCACGTCTTTGACGTTTATTTTGTATTTATTCAACGTCAGTTAAAGAACAAATACTTATTTTCAACTCCTCCCACCTGCCTCCATCAATAAGTGAAGAATAAGCTAGTAAAGCGATCTGTGAAGTAATTATTCAATGTCTCTTATATCTCAGTGGAAAAAGATTTTCCTTCGTCAAATGATTACTTTCTGACTTGTGAGAACGGATTGCTCTGAGAGTTTGTGATTGTGTTAATAGGACTGTGTATGGAAACACTGTAAAACCAACCTTGTGCTAACGCTGCTTGGACTGTGGAACCTGCAGCAGTCAGAATAGCTTTGGAGACACCTAGAGGATGATAATGGGACGTGAGGGGACACAGAGAACAGAACAAACAAGCAAACACACACATACACACACAGTGATGACTAATCAAAAGCACATTGGAGGACAATGGTAACTAGTGCTACCTGAATGGTTGGCTGAGAAGTCTGTGGTGTTGACGATGACATCAGTGGTCTCACGGGTGATGTCACCAAAGACCAGTTGTAGCTTGACACTGCCCAGCGTGGCAGAGACCTCGTCCTGAGTGGTTGAGACGTGGCGATAGAAGGAGGCTAAGCGAGAGAGAGAGATTGAGAAACAATTGACAAAAAAACAAACCAAAACAAAGGCAGAGAGAGAGAGACAGAGACAGAGAAATTAACAAACAATTGACAAAAAAACAACCCAAAACAAAGGCAGAGAGAGAGAGAAATTAACAAATAGTTGACAAACAAACGAACAAACCTAAACCTAAGCAAAGTTTTCTCATGCATTGTTGATTTCAATTTGGCATGAGGGTCTGCTATACAAATTGATGGAAAGAGGTGTTGGGGGAAAAACATCCAACATTATAAAATCCATGTACACAAAGAACAACTGTGCGGTTAAAATTGGCAAAAAACACACATTTCTTTCCACAGGGCCGTTGGGTGAGACAGGGATGCAACTTAAGCCCCATCATCTTCAACATATATATCAACGAATTGGCGAGGGCACTAGAACAGTCTGCAGCACCCGGCCTCACCCTACAGTACTAGAATCTGAAGTCAATTGTCTACTGTTTGCTGATGATCTGGTGCTTCTGTCCCCAACCAAGGAGGGCCTACAACAGCACCTAGATATTCTGCACAGATTCCGTCAGACCTGGGCCCTGACAGACCTGGGCCCTGACAGTAAATCTCAGTAAGACAAAAATAATGGTGTTCCAAAAAAGGCCAGGACCACAAATACAAATTCCATCTAGACACCATTGCCCTAGAGCAGACAAAAAACAATACATATCTTGGCCTAAACATCAGCGCCACAGGTAACCTCCACAAAGCTGTGAATGAGCTGAGATACAAGACAAGAAGGTCGCCTTCAAAAGGAACATAAAAGCCGACATACCAATTAGGATCTGGCTAAAAAATACTTACTTATCAGTTATAGAACCCATTGCCCTTTATGGTTGTGAGGTCTGGTGCCCGCTCACCAACCAATAATTCACAAAATGAGACAAATACTAAATTGAGACTCTGCATGCAGAATTCTGCAAAAATATCCTCCATGTACAGTGGTTCCTCCATTAAAAGTTGTGTCATACTGCTGCTGCAGCATTCTGTGGCACGTCATTTAATTCTCAGCCATTTCTTCTGTTACTGCAAGTTATTGCTAGTTTGACCACCGAAGGGCATCTTTGAGGAGCATTTGATAGTATTCCGTATTGGCATTACCAGATAATTTAAAAACTTTTTTGTAATAACATAGTATATGGGATTGATTTGAAGAAATTTGGCTTAATTAATTTGATTCATATTATGGTGTTTAAATTCAGAGAAAAATCGTCTGTTTGTAAATTCAGACCGTTTCGCTCTTGGAGGGCACACTGGACGTTCGGACCGAGGGGTAGGGTTGATTTGAGCATTCTGGCCTTACAACAACAGTCAAGCATCCAAGCTAACGTTGGCTAGCTACTTCCAGACACAAATGAGACCACTGACCATTTTACTCACCCTAGCAGAGCTGGTAAGGCAGTTTTCGTGTTAACCAGAGTGTTGGTGACTGTGAATGTGCTGCTGGAAACAATTTAATTGCGCTTATTTTCTGACGTTTACTGACCACGTCCATATTCAACAGGTGTTGAGCACTAATAAAGTAATTATTCTGCGCTCTGGTACACTCAGACTTAGAGTGCTCTGAAATCGTAGTTAGCTGGACACATTACATTTTGAACGTTATTTTCTGATAAAAACTAGTTCATTGCATCCGCCGTGGAGCCCAGTTTCATAATATGACCATATTTCTCAGCTGCTTGCCGTCGTTTTGAAGTATTCGCAAAAAAACAGGCCTTATTTTAGTGCATTTAGTGCATCAAAGCGGACACCTACGAAGACGGCATCTCAGGTAAGCAGCACTGGGCTGTATTTACGTATCCTAAAAATGACACCTGCTGCTTTAGATATCTCAGTTATTGTTTTCAGATCTATAAAAAATAAGCTGTTTTCTTTACTTTCAGAGAGCGAGCTGATCAAGGGGTTGAAAATGTAGATATTGCCAGATGTTCACTCTCTGAGGAACAGGCCGTGGGAAGCTTTATTGCTGGCAAAAGTGTCCATAACCAGAGGTAATTCAACTGTTCTGTGTTCTTTTTCTCCATCTCTGCCTGTCTTGTTGTACATGGAACCTGTCTCACATGCATTAATTAAAAACCCTTAAGATGTCAGCTGCTAAATTTCAGATTTACACCACATAAACACAGCCATTTCCACTGGACTATCTGTTGCAGCCAAGTCATGATTTCCCTGGGGGTTAGACATAACAACCAAGTGGTGAGACACATAGCCCTCTATATTTAAATGTTTCAGGTACAGTCCGATAGGTGTCTGGGTCACATACAGTATCTTCTATTGACATTATCTTCTATTGTTTGTCCTCATGTGTCTGTTTTTCATCATAAAGTACTCTGTAGCCACTTAGTGTGGACACCAGGTGAGACCACACACACACACAAAATAAGAGTCTCTCTCTTATTCACTTCATCCATCTCCCCCTTCTCTCTAAATCCTCTATGGTTATATAAGCTGGTTTGGTGAACCCCTCCCCATTCTGAACTGGCTGACACAGAGGGCACAGGATGATCATAGGTGAGATGTCACTTGGTCGGGTCAACAGGAAGTATTATTAAAGAGATTTAAAATGTAAATAAGACAGAGATGTAGTAGTCTCAGAGTTAATGATGCAAGGTCAGTTTTGCATTTCACCTCCTGATGATTATGATGACTGACCGTGTTAGAATAAAGAAAACAAGGCTTAATCATGTTCTCTCTCCATCCATCTGTCTCTCGTCTGCAAGTATGTTTTGATGTGAGAGAGGAAGCCAGTCCCGTCATCGCCAGCTCACCCGCTCTTAAGATATTAAGATAACCTTCGGGCCAACTGGGGGCCCAAGGCTGGTTAGGAGACACCGTAATTGTGATGAACTGAGAGGATATTAGGGTAGCACTGTAATTCATGAGTCATTTGCTGTCTGCCTCTGTTCTTACCTCTTTCCCTTTCTGTTTTCTACACCTCTCTCACCACCTCGTCTTTCTTCCTTGTTTTATAATGCACAACATACGTGCATTGAAGTTCAGATTGAACTTGTATTTATGATATAATATTAAAAATTATCATAATTATAATGCATTTATGTAGTTATAACACCTGGATAATTCACTTCTTTCAAGAAAACGTTTCAAATTCTCCACAGGTTGAAATTAAGTATTTCATTGAAATACTATCCTGCGTACTCAGACTAATACAGATGAAGGGAGTTAGATATGCATAGTTCTTTTCTGTATATATGAATTACAAATCAATCATGTTTCTAGTCTATTTCATAGTTACAGTGTGTAATCATTGATGTCCCAGGAGCAGTAAACACTGTTGAAGTGTATAATTGTAATACATACATGCAGACACAGCATCATTCAAATAATGGAGTTTCATTTGACTGAAAAATAATGTCTCAGAGATTCATACCTGAACCGCACCTTTATTTGACAAGGAAGAGTACATTATCAGTGAATATATTCAATGTGTAACTGACAGTTAGACTTACAGGTTATATCGTTGTCTTTTGTTTGAATTGTTTATGTGTTCGCTGTGAGGGGGAAATGATAATACAAGCGGAACTACGTAGCTAATACTGTTGTAACGGGGATGCTTATTGTAGCAACACACTTTTGGAGGGAAGGCAATCCTGCGCTGTGTTAGCTAAGTTTTCATGTCATCGGGTGTAGTTCATAAAAGTTGAAGAGTGTATGTTAGGATGAAGTGTGAATTCATGCAAGGAATAATAAGTGTGAAGTTTGATTTCCTCCCTTCTGTAATAAGCAGCCAATGAGGTATTTGTTCCTTTATTCATGTGTTAATCTGAACCTGTTATAACGCCGGTTAAACTGTTATGTATGTAAGCACTTCAGAGTTATACCAAGCTGATAAGTCACTCGTAAGATAAGGTTGTAAGAGTGTGCTTAACTGTATTTTTCATTTACTTTATAGTTCTCACGGAAGGTGATAATTCTGACTAAAACTACAGAATAAAGCCACCAGTTAAATTCAAGGAACGGTTGTGCTCGTGGTTACTGAAGGGAGCTACACAATGTACAGGCTACAATGTGGGAATGTCATGCATAGTAATAACTACAGGACATGTACAGTTGAAGTGGGAAGTTTACATACACTTATGTTGGAGTCATTAAAAACGTTTTTCAACCACTCCACAAATTTCTTGTTAACAAACTATAGTTTTGGCAAGTAGGTTAGGACATCTACTTTTGCATGACACTTAGGGTTAGGCAGGTGAAAAGCATGGCTAGCCGTAGAAAAATGCTTGTTGAAATTCTCGATTATTGTGGATTTATTAGTGGTGACAGTGTTTCCTAGCCTCAGTGCAGTGGGCAGCTGGGAGGCGGTGCTCTTATTCTCCATGGACTTTACAGTGTCTCAAAACGTTTTGGAATTAGTGCTACAGGATGCAAATTTCTGTTGAAAAAGCTAGCCTTAGCTCTCCTAACTGACTGTGTATATTGGTTCCTCACTTCCCTGAAAAGCTGCATATCACAGGGGCTATTTGATGCTAATGCAGTGCGCCACAGGATGTTTTTGTGCTGGTCAAGGGCAGTCAAGTCAGGTGGGAACCAGGGGCTATATCTGTTCTTAGTTCTACATTTTTTGAATGGGGCATGCTTATTTAAGATGGTGAGGAAAGCACTTTTAAAGAGCAACCAGGCATCCTCTACTGACGGGATGAGGTCAATATCCTTCCAGGATACCTGGGCCAGGTCGATTAGAAAGGCCTGCTCACAGAAGTGTTTTAGGGAGCGTTTGACAGTGATGAGGGGTGGTCGTTTGACCACAGACCCATTACGGACGCAGGCAATAAGGCAATGATCGCTGAGATCCTGGTTGAAGACAGCAGAGGTGTATTTGTAAATATGACAGGAATAGTTTCCTTAACTCACTCTGATCTGGAGAAGCATCCATTACAAACCCTCTGACATGCAAAGCACACTGGGAAGTCTGGAAAGCCTGGAAGTAAAACAGAATACAACCACAAGTCAAGGGCAACCAGTGATGAACTGTGTTAAACAGTAACTTAAGTTTTGATTTTGCATGAAACATCCATGGAAGTCAAGAGAAGTGCCCTTCTTTAAAAGTCTCTTCTCACCTTGGTAGAATCTCTGTCATTGGGATGGATAACAATGCGGACAAGGAAGGGGGTTCTGCTCGCTCGATTCTGTTCATAACTACGGATCTCTTCTAGCAGAACCTGTGTTACCACATTGTGAGGGAACTGGAGAACTACACCAGTTCCAAGTACAGGAAAGGCAACAGAACAGAATCCCTGGATCTCACAAGAGGCTAGAACTTTCCTCACACCCTGCCTCAGAGCCTGAGAGAGGACCAGAGGTCAAGGGTTAATGGTGGTTCAAAGGTCACAACTACCAAGTGAAGACACACTCACACATGCACACACACACACGGACACATACAAGGGGACAAACCTGTACTGCTGCTCCGTGGAGGTTGTTGTCCCATTGTAGACAGCTGAGGAAGAAGACGCTGCCAGAGCTGAGACCAGACAGTCCCTCCACCAGGACGTTGTCACCAGGTGCAGTCCATCCCCCTGATTTCCTCGCAAACGCTTTCATCAGCCCTGGTCCAGCTGCCTCCGACAAGACATGACCCACTCGGGAGGAGAGAGGGTCACTACCATCCATGGGGGACACCAGGGCATCCACCTTCAGAGAGAGACAGACGGACGGACGGACGGACGGACGGACGGACGGACGGACGGACGGACGGACGGACAGACAGACAGACAGACAGACAGACAGACAGACAGACGGACAGACGGACAGAGGGACAGACAGACAGACAGAGGGACAGACAGACAGAGGGACAGACAGACAGAGGGACAGACAGCGAGACATGCAGAGAGACAGACAGAGAGAGTTGAGTTTGAGGTTATTTTTTATTTTTACAGGGACAGTGCACATTAATCAACGTTTCAGTAAAAGTGCCGGTTTTAGCCAGCCGGCTAATTTTCAACCGCAGTCCCTGGGCAGGTTATTAAAAACAATTACAATATAGACAATAGCAACATAGAACAAGCAGGACATAGCAACATAGGACAAGCAAGACATAGCATACAGACATAGCAACATAGGACAAGCAAGACGTAGCATACAGACAGAGCAACATAGAACAAAAAGCAGCAAGACAAAATTCATAAAAGCAACAAAGTGTTTCCACACCTCACAAGCTACAGACAACAGACAACATGGAAAGCGGCAACACACAGCTAGGGACCATGTTCACAAATCTGATTGACCTTTAGCCATGTCTTCAAGCATTTTGTGAAAGTGTGATATGTGGTGCAGTTATGTGTGTCTGATGGCAGTGTATTCCAGACATGGGAAGCTCTCACAGAGAATGCAGATTTACTAAAGGTGCTTTTCCTTAGGGGAACTATACAGTCACCTCTCATGGCAGACCTTGTGGATCTGCTGCCATATGTCTGGGTTTTCTGTTTAACAAAAATATTGAGTGGAGGGGGAGCCAGGCCATTAAGGATCTTGAATACAAGACATGCATCAGTGTATTGCACAAGATTTTCCCAACTCAAGAGCTCATGCTTTCTAAGGATGTGACAATGATGATGGCTATTGGGCTTCCTATCAAGCACTTTGAGAGCTAGGTTGAATTTGGTTATTTGAATTACCTTTTTCACATGCTTTTTAAAAGAGAGGTTGGAATCAAGTATGATGCCAAGGTACTTAAAATCGGATACCACCTGGAGCTTCTCCCCTGACACATAGACATCTGGCTCAGTAGCATCTGTTGCCCTCTTTGTGAAGAACATGCAAACAGTTTTTTTCACATTGAGATGCAAACACGAGTCACTGAGCCACTTTGTAACCTGGACCATTACAGTAGTGAGTTCTTGTGCAGCTTGTTGTTTGCTCTTTGCATGCACATATATCACTGTATCATCTGCATAAATTTGAACTTCAGACCCAGTACAGACAGAAGGCAGATCATTAATGTACAGGCTGAACAGGAGGGGCCCCAGTATTGACCCTTGGGGCACGCCCACATCATAGCCAGAGCACCTGTAGCATACTCCTGGGCTACAATACCCAGGCCCAGGACCGGTCTATCAATGTCACCGCATGAAGGGGAATAAACAGACTCACCCCATCGCGACGTCCCCCAAAGGCTAACTCTCTAGCCCTCGCTATCTCCCTGCTTGCTAATTCGGCCTGCTAACTGCTAGCTTGTCTAGCTCCGGTCCGCTAACTGCTACCTTGTCTAGCCCGGGCCTACGAACTGTTAGCTTGTTAGCACAGGCCTGCTAACCGTCTGAATCACCGCGTCCCAAACACTCTCTGGACCCATATTTACTTTCTATCTCTTTTTGATTTTTAATTTGTTTATACCTTCCGGAAACCTGCCTCACCCAATGTGATACGGAATCGCTATTATAAAAAAAAAAATTAGAACACACTCAAGAACCTCCAGACGCTAACCAGCTAACTAGCTACAAGCTATTTAGTCATTGTTAGTTTTTTTAACCTGGATAACACTCGCCAGTCCAGATTCCCTGCCCATCCACCGCTGCCCCTGGACACTGATCTCTTGGCTACATAGCTGACGCACGCTGGACTGTCCATTAATCACGGTACTCCATTCTGCTTGTTTGTTTTATCTGTCGGCCCCGTTGCCTAGTCAACGCCATTTTACCTGCTGTTTGTTGTGCTAGCTGATTAGCCTCGCCTACTGTTTTAGCTAGCTTTCCCAACTCAATACCTGTGATTACTGTATGCCTCGCTGTATGTCTCTCTCAAATGTCAATATGCCTTGTATACTGTTGTTCAGGTTAGTTATCATTGTTTTAGTTCACAATGGAGCCCCTAGCTCCACTCTTCATACCCCTGTTACCTCCTTTGTCCCACCTCCCACACATGCGGTGACCTCACCCATTACAACCAGCACGTCCAGAGATACAACCTCTCTCATCATCACCCAGTGCCTGGGCTTACCTCCGCTGTACCCGCACCCCACCATACCCCTGTCTGCGCATTATGCCCTGAATATATTCTACCATGCCCAGAAACCTGCTCCTCTTATTCTCTGTCCCCAACGCTCTAGGCGACCAGTTTTGATAGCCTTTAGCTGCACCCTCATACTACTCCTTCTCTGTTCCGTGGGTGATGTGGAGGTAAACCCAGGCCCTGCATGTCCCCAGGCACCCTCATTTGTTGACTTCTGTGATCGAAAAAGCCTTGGTTTCATGCATGTCAACATCAGAAGCCTCCTCCCTAAGTTTGTTTTACTCACTGCTTTAGCACACTCTGCTAACCCTGATCTCCTTGCCGTGTCTGAATCCTGGCTCAGGAAGGCCACCAAAAATTTCCATACCCAACTATAACATCTTCCGTCAAGATAGAACTGCCAAAGGGGGAGGAGTTGCAGTCTACTGCAGAGATAGCCTGCAAAGTAATGTCATACTTTCCAGGTCCATACCCAAACAGTTCGAACTACTAATTTTGAAAATTACTCTCACTGTCTCTCACTGTTGCCGCCTGCTACCGACCACCCTCAGCTCCAAGCTGTGCCCTGGACACCATTTGTGAATTGATCGCCCCCCATCTAGCTTCAGAATTTGTTCTGTTAGGTGACCTAAACTGGGATATGCTTAACACCCCGGCAGTCCTACAATCTAAGCTAGATGGCCTCAATCTCACTCAAATCATCAAGGAACCCACCAGGTACAACCCTAACTCTGTAAACAAGGGCACCCTCATAGACGTCATCCTGACCAACTGGCCCTCCAAATACACCTCCGCTGTCTTCAACCAGGATCTCAGCGATCACTGCCTCATTGCCTGTATCCGCCACGGAGCCGCAGTCAAACGACCACCCCTCATCACTGTCAAACGCTCCCTAAAACACTTCTGTGAGCAGGCCTTTCTAATCGACCTGGCCCGGGTGTCCTGGAAGGACATTGACCTCATCCTGTCAGTTGAGGATGCCTGGTCATTCTTTAAAAGTAACTTCCTCACCATTTTAGATAAGCATGCTCCGTTCAAAAAATGCAGAACCAAGAACAGATACTGCCCTTGGTTCACTCCAGACCTGACTGCCCTCGACCAGCACAAAAACATCCTGTGGCGGACTGCAATAGCATCGAATAGTCCCCGTGATATGCAACTGTTCAGGGAAGTCAGGAACCAATACACGCAGTCAGTCAGGAAAGCTAAGGCCAGCTTCTTCAGGCAGAAGTTTGCATCCTGTAGCTCCAACTCCAAAAAGTTCTGGGACACTGTGAAGTCCATGAAGAACAAGAGCACCTCCTCCCAGCTGCCCACTGCACTGAGGCTAGGTAACACGGTCTCCACCGATAAATCCATGATTATCGAAAACTTCAATATGCATTTCTCAACGGCTGGCCATGCCTTCCGCCTGGCTACTCCAACCTCGGCCAACAGCTCCACCCCCCCCGCAGCTCCTCGCCCAAGCCTCTCCAGGTTCTCCTTTACCCAAATCCAGATAGCAGATGTTCTGAAAGAGCTGCAAAACCTGGACCCGTACAAATCAGCTGGGCTTGACAATCTGGACCCTCTATTCCTGAAACTATCCGCCGCCATTGTCGCAACCCCTATTACCAGCCTGTTCAACCTCTCTTTCATATCGTATGAGATCCCCAAGGATTGGAAAGCTGCCGCAGTCATCCCCCTCTTCAAAGGGGGAGACACCCTGGACCCAAACTGTTATAGACCTATATCCATCCTGCCCTGCCTATCTAAGGTCTTCGAAAGCCAAGTCAACAAACAGGTCACTGACCATCTCGAATCCCACCGTACCTTCTCCGCTGTGCAATCTGATTTCCGAGCCGGTCACGGGTGCACCTCAGCCACACTCAAGGTACTAAACGAATTTAGATTTTAGGGCTATTTTTAGAGCATAATCTCGTTCTTTCATCAATTTCCAGATTTATCCAGAGAGGGGGGAGAGATAAAGAAATTAAGTAAAAGGGTAAGAAAAAAAGGAAGACGAAGTGTAAAAGAGAAAGGGAACATTGAGGCTCTCTCACCTCCTGTTTCTCTATGGTTCCCTGGATGATCTCCACCTGGACACAGACCTCTGGAGCAGCTGGTCCCCTGGTGGAGGCAGCAGTGGTGTCTCTCTGAGGAGCATGTGTAGTGGTCGTGGTGGTGCTCGACATTCTCTCCCACTTAGGAATCTCCCTCTTACCCTGTAACAGCCTATCACAGGCCTCCTGCATGGCTCTCACTGCCTCTCCTCTCACATCAATCAGAGTGACCTTGGTAAGGATGTGCTGTTCCCTCCCAAAGTCCCTCACTGCAGAGACTATGGCCTCAGAACACACCTTCAGAGGAACGCCGAATAACCCTGAGCTGATGCAGGGCATGGCCAAGGTCTGGAGCTCCAGGGCCTCTGCCAGATCCAGGACTGCCTTTACTGTATTCTCCAGCAGAGGGCGCTCATTCCCACCTACGCTGCCCCCTACTGGTCCCACTGCATGCAGCAGCATCTTACAAGGCAACTTCCCTCCTGTAGTCCCTACCACTGTACCTGTGGGCACTCTACCTATCTGCCTAACCAGATCTCTGCTGGCCTGCTGTACCTCAGGCCCCCTCGCACGGCTTAGAGCTGCAGCCACGCTACCAGCGTGATCCAGGTCCTCATTGGCTGGGTTCACCAGCGCATCCGCCTGTTCCTTGGTGATGTCACCTTGACGTACCACAACCTGCAGCCCCCGCTGGAGGCGATAGCTGGTGGCTGTGACCATCTCCTCCAGTATTGGTCCAGCGCGAGCTTCGCCGGCAACACCACCGTGGTTGTGCAGCTGGATGAGGCAGTGTTGAGAGCGACCCACCACTCCCAGGTACTCCCTTCCCAGGCCCTGGAAGTAGCGAAGCGCCCCCGGCTGGTCTATGGTCACAGTCTGGTGGACCAAGGAGGCCAGAGCGGGACCCAACCTGTCCCTAACCTGGGCCACCCGGACAGAGGGTCCACAGAGCACCACAGTGGGATGGATGGATGAGGCTGAGGGGTAGAGGGTCACCCCAGTGTGTTCCACACCGATCCTCTCCAGCAGTTCTGGTAGGTGGTCAGCAATCTCTGGGTAAGGGAGACACACTGTCTCCTCCACACTGGACTGGTCTATCAGAAAGGCCCTGATCTCCTCCCTCAGCTCCTGAACCTCCTTCACGTGGCCCAGCAACTGCACTCTACACCCAGGACCATACCTTGTCACCACCCTGCATCTGCTCTGGTTCATCTCCTTCACCTTCTTCTCAAGCTTGGATTTCAGTTCAGATGGCAGGGTGCCACAGTTGGGCACATCAATCTTCTCCTCCCCAAACTTTCCCAGCAGATTCTTCTCAGCCTGCTCCAGATTCCCAGAGGAGAGGGAGAACAGACGGAGCTCTGTATCCCCCAGCTCTACCTCCACATGGAGTCCCAACCCCAGCAGACTGCTCAGGTTCCCAGACCTCCCATACTCATCCCTCAGGAAGTACAGGAGGTGGGGGGACACCGCAGGCACCACCCGCTCCAGCACCAGAGAGATTTTATCTGTAACTAACTGTCTGGCTGTCCAGACATCACTTGCTGAACCATCCAGCACCAGCTGAGATGAGTCACTGCGCGTCACCCTCACCCCTGGAACAGCCTCCCCCAAATCCTTCTCTATAACTTCCTCTAGAAGCCGGAGTTTGGACTGTCCCAGACGACAGGTGGTGCTGATCTTCTCCTGCGTCCAGGAGCTCAGACCCTGACCCTGGAAGGTCTCCAGCTCCTTCAGCTTGGCCTGGACCTCGGGCCCCTCCCCAACCACCACCGCAAACCCTTCCGCTGCTTCGCAGTAAACCCTCACATCCTCCGAACCCAGGGTACTGCTCTGCAGCAGAGTCTGGCGCTTACATGGGTCTACCTCATAGTGGCATGTGTACCGCTCCTGGAGCTGTTTGAAGAGTCTCTCGACCTGTGTCTTCCATGGTCCCGCCCCAACCCCATCTCCACATGACCCAGCTTGGCCTGAGCTTCTGACCACTGCCCTCTTGTCCTCTGGATGGAGGTGGACAGAGCAGCCCAGAGAGGACAGCTGCTGCTGCAGGTCTCTTCCAGCCCCAGGGCTCTCCTTCAGGTATCTCAGGAGGTAGGAGTCTAGATGGAGTTCATGCTCTAGGAAACCAGGTGGCGATGTCTGGACAGGGAGGGAGGGATGGAATGGGAGGGACTGGTGACTCTAGAGTCAGAGATAAAAGGTGTAAGTCCTGGATAATTCCACCGTTAATGATTATGTCTGTCTTTATCTACGTTTATTATTCATTTATTATTGTAGGTCAACCGTACAGCTGCGTCTGGATTATATTAGAAATCTAGCAACTGGTTTGGCATTTGTCCATTTTGTTAGTTTAATACAGATTGCTTTCAGTTGGAATTTATTTTAATGTCATTCCTCATATTGTAAATTCATGTTTTACTTATTATAACAATAAGTAAAACCAAGCATGCAATGTAATCAGACTATTTTGACGTCATTTGAAGGGATAATAAAGTCATAACCTGACAGACAGATCCATGATATATGACTAAACGTTATGTTTACTGGGATGTAAATACAACAACAGTGCATTGACGTCTGTGTGTTTTGACCTCATGTTATGGAACATAAATGTCTTATCAAGCAGGTTGTGTGACTCTGCATGTACTGTATAGGTGTGTCTGTTAAGTCTGGCCTCACCTGACTGCTGAATGTTGTGTCTAGCAGGTTATGTGACTCTGCATGTACTGTATAGGTGAGTCTGTTAAGTCTGGCCTCACCTGACTGCTGAATGTTGTGTCTAGCAGGTTATGTGACTCTGCATGTACTGTATAGGTGTGTCTGTTAAGTCTGGCCTCACCTGACTGCTGAATGTTGTGTCTAGCAGGTTATGTGACTCTGCATGTACTGTATAGGTGTGTCTGTTAAGTCTGGCCTCACCTGACTGCTGAATGTTGTGTCTAGCAGGTTATGTGACTCTGCATGTACTGTATAGGTGTGTCTGTTAAGTCTGGCCTCACCTGACTGCTGAATGTTGTGTCTAGCAGGTTATGTGACTCTGCATGTACTGTATAGGTGAGTCTGTTAAGTCTTGCCACACCTGACTGCTGAATGTTGTGGGTGGAGGCTCCTGGCTGCCTCTCAGAGTGAGGAAGAGAGGCCCTCCAGGCATCTCCAACACATGATTAGGTTTCTGAAGTACCCTCTCCTGGACTGAAAGAGTTACAGAGGCATGAGTTGATGTTGCCGTTGTTATAGTAGTGGTGGTAATAAAAATAACAACTAAAAGCACCAACATATTTGTGTCTTAAAAGCACCAAATGGGGTCATTTTTTACCCCAAATTGGTAATGATTGCATAGAGACACTGTCTGTCAAGCATTAACACGTTTTATTTAATTAACCTTCTGTAACACAAGTTTTTTTAAAACATTTTCACACATGTTTTTTAAATGTTTTTATCAGTTAATTTGATAAATTGAATCAATAGAAACGTATGAACATTTTTGGGCTATTTATGTTTCTGTAACGTCTACTCCCACTCTCCGGCATTCAACGTCGTCTGTCTACTAACCACAGGTCCTGGCAACCCACCTTTACACACACCTGGCAACCATCTTCAAGCACACCTGAGTCTGGACTTCATTACTCCCTTGATTACTTACCCTTTATATTGCACTCTTTTGTTATCAGTCATCAGGTATTGTTGTTTGTGTTTCCATGTCAGACACTTCTCTTGTTTTGTTATGGATCCATGTTTGTTGTTATTAAACTCACTAACTGCACTTGCTTCCTGACTCCCGGCGTCTATGTTACAGAACACTACCTCCACAAATGGAAGCAGCAGTCAATCAAGACATCTCCCAGATGGTCGCTGAACAGGGTCACCTACTTCGTCAACACCTCGACCAGCTGGCTCATTTGGGAACGGCTATGGATGAGGTCCTCTTCATTACTCAAGGAGCTTCATCTCAAAACAGCGGAGGATTCTCTACCACAAGTCGAGCCAGCGAGCCAGTACCACAGCCCATCCAGCTGTCCGTCCTGTTCAACAATGCCAGATTGTCCTTCCTGGACAAATTTGACAGGACTCCATTGAAATGCCGTGGCTTCCTACTCCAGTGCTCCCTCTATTTCGCTCATCAGATGGGAGCCCCCACCACCGAGAGGTCCAAGGTTGCCACATTTATTTCTCTGCTGACAGGACGAGCGTTGGAGCGGGCCACGGCCATCTGTGAGAGAGGAGAGGATAAGCTGGGTTCCTATGTGGGGTTCATGGCTCTGTTCAGGGTGGTCTTCGAGAGGGGGTTGAGCGCCTACTACAACTACGGCATGATGGCCAGTCCGCGGAGGAGTACGCACTCACCTTTCAGACAGTGGCAGCATCCAGCAGCTGGAATGAGCCGGTGCTCTGCAACCTTTTCAGAAAAGGTCCGAGATGATATCCTATCCCTGGACACCCTCATCACAATGGTCCTCTGTCTGGATAACCTGCTTCGGGAGTGTCGGAACCCGCACTGCCTCTCTCCCTCCTCCGTTGATCATTCTGAGTCAGAGCCTGAACCCATGGAGGTGGGGGTGACACGCCTTTCCGCAGCTGAGCGACGCCGTTGTAGACAGCTGTGGCTCTGTCCTTGTTGCAGACTGAAGGGGCACCAGCTTCAACGGTGTCCGGTATGTTCTAACCGGGGATCCACAAGAGCAGAGGGACAGCCACATGATCATCCGTCTCCTGGGTTTGGCATGAGCATTCCATCCTCATCACTTTTAGCCAAACCTTTCCTAGTATAAATGTCACAGTCTGGCTGTCCTTCGCCTGCTGAAGGTTCATTTCACCTCCGCCCGTTGCTTAAACATCCAGATTCCACACTGCCCTTTCTGGTGTAGGTGGACGCCTCAGAAGTAGGTTGTGGGCGGTTCTGTCCCAATGCCAAGGTAATCCACAGAAATTGTATCCATGTGCCACCTGTCCTCCTGAGAACACCTTCGTTCCCACAGGGATAAGGGATCAGCTATTGACCTGGGCACACAGCTGTCGTCCCTGGACATCCAGGTATCACCCACACCATTCAGCCCATCTCTGGAAAGTACTGGTGGCTTACCTTG
Organism: Oncorhynchus gorbuscha; assembly: GCF_021184085.1. Lineage (NCBI taxonomy): Eukaryota > Metazoa > Chordata > Actinopteri > Salmoniformes > Salmonidae > Oncorhynchus > Oncorhynchus gorbuscha. The sequence goes on from NC_060193.1 coordinate 15,108,243, forward strand.
GCGCAGGACGTCAGTCATTATGTTAATACGTTTATTCTTTGAGCTGTATCTGTAAAGATATTTCTTTAGATTTATTTGCATATGTAATTGTATTGGGTTGTGTTGAATTATGCTTTTTGACTGCAAGTCCCAGAATGCCTTGCGAGAGGAATGAGTGATAACGCGCCAATTATGTGCAGGTGCTGGTGATTGTGGCTGACTTTCCGACAGCATCTTACCTGCATTGCTCTGTACCAAAACAATTGTTGTTAACCTCTTGCTCCTACCTGGCACGCAGGCGTCCCATCTAGAGCTCTGGAAATGCAAATGCCCTACGCTAAATGCTAATAGTATTAGTTAAAACTCAAACGTTCATTAAAATACACATGCAGGGTATTGAATTAAAGCTACACTCGTTGTGAATCCAGGCAACAAGTCAGATTTCTAAAATGTTTTACGGCGAAAACATAGCACATATTTATGTCAAACCACCACCGCAGACATAGCTCATTAGCATAGCCAAGTAGGAAAAAAATATGCAATCAACAAACGCAGGATTAAAAAAAAATCATTTCACTAACCTTTTGATATCTTCATCAGATGACAGTAATATAACATGTTACACAGTACATTCATTTTTTTTCAATCATCTGCAATATATATCCATAAATCTCTGTTTACAATGACGCATCGTTCAAAAAATGCTACTAAAATGTCAGGAGAAATGAAATAGCTCCGGCAGATAACGTCAGCTAACAAGGAATACACATCATAAACTTTGACTAAATATGCATGTTTTACATATGTATAGGAAGATACACTTCTTCTAAATGCAATCGCTGTGTTACATTTATTTTTAACGTTACAGGTTGCGTTCACTAGGCTATACTAGGAGTCGGCGCTCCAAAGGTATCATTATGCCTCCTCTATCTTGGAGTCGACAGAAACCCAAAATTAACACATAAATATTCCCTTACCTTTGCTGTTCTTCCATCAAAAGACCTGGAAGGGATTATACTTACCAAAACAGCGTTTAGTTTTCAAGTCTGCGTCTTTCAGTTCTCAAAGTAGCCACATTTCGGTCGAAATGTAGGCAAAATTCAAGTGGATGCGCACCAAAACGTCGAAAATATATATTATATGTCGAGTAAACTTGTCAAACTATGTTCATAATTAAGCTTGAACATGTTATAAAGGTGTACAGCAATTGTGAGGACGAAGCGAAACACACACGTCTTTTAATCGATCCTGAAGAAAAGACTTCACCGGAGCAGAGCGCGCATAATCGTACACTTTTTTTTTTTCGCGTGACCGAGACCTTTCGGCACGCTCAACGTCTCGTGAGCGCGATTCTCACAATGAGAAGCCCCATTGAAAGCAAGCTTCGCGCTGAACACGTACAGACTGTTCCCAGAGCTGTAGTTGTTTGGGAATTGCGTATACGATGACGTCAAAGTTGGGCCAACTTTTTCCATGACAAGAGAGACTTTGGGAGAATGCATGCCCTGAGACTTCTGCTTTACATAGAGACAAATTTTAAACTGTTTTAGAAGCTTTAGAGTGTTTTCTATTCGATAATATTTTTATATGCATATATCAGCAACTTTTGACAAAAATTGGTCCTGTTTTATATGGGTACCCAATTCCTCCAGAAGGGGCAGTAAACAGGGCTAGGCTTAACAGGATAAACATTTTTGTGTGTGTGTGTGTGTGTTAGAATTGCTTGTTGATATGTTGTATATAGTTATTTGCACGGCCACTTGGGTACATTTGGGCCACTTGTGTGGAACACCTGGGTGGGTGACTTCATGCTAAATGTCATGTAGCTCACCCATTCCTGAAGTTATCAGTCTGAAACTTTGCACACCTACAGTTGCCCTCTTGTGTTATCCATCAACATTATCTCCAGCATCCTATCTGACTGTGTGGCTATTCTAGTAAATGTGAAAGACGATACTACAAAAATAAAAAACAGAAAACTCTTATACTCTTTCTTTCTCTGTTCTTCCACCAGATCTACTGTGTTATATTCTCAACATGGAAGGCTTTCATGGAGAAGCTGGGTGTCACGGTCAGCCTCACTTCTGGGTACCGGCGTCAGTCTAACAAGCAGGTGGAGAGGATGAACCAGGGGCTGGGGAGGTTCCTGAGGAGCCACTGCCAGGACCGGCATGGTGATTTGGTCCGATTCCTTCCTTGGGCTGAATACACCCAGAGTTCATTGCGACACTCCTCCACCGGGCTGAATCCCTTCCAGTGTGTTCTGGGTTATCAGCCAGCCCTGGCTCCATGGATTCCGAGCCAGACCAAAGCTCCTGTGGTAAACGAGTGGTTCAGGCGCGCAGAAGAGGTATGGAACGATGCTCACATGAGACTCCAGCGCATCGTCAGAAAGAGCAGGCGGATGGCCACTGCAGTGAGGCTACCATGTTCCATCCTGGTGATCGCGTCCGGCTCTCTGCCAGGATCCTCCCGCTCCGCCTGGCATGTAAGGAGCTGAGTCCCTGGTTTGTGGGGTCGTTCAAGGTCCTCTGGAGGGTCAACAATGTTATTTACAGATTACAACTCCCCACTAACTTCCAGCTCTCACCATCTTTTCATGTTTCCCTTCTCAGGCCAGTGGTTCCTGGTCCCCTGGCTGATGCCGTCCCCCACGACCCCCCCGGACATTGAGGGAAGCCCTGCCTATGCCGTCAGATCCATCCTAGACTTACAATGTCATGGGGGTCGGCTCCAGTACCTGGTGGACTGGGAAGGGTACAATCCAGAGGAGTGGTGGTGGGTTCCAATGGACGACATTCTAGATCCCAACATCATCCGAGAATTCCACTTTTGTGTCCAGAATGGGCTGCTTCTCTCCCTCGGGGCTGTCCTCCTGGTCGGAGTCGTCCTGCGGCTGGGGCCGAGTGTCGGGGGGAACTGCCACATCTACTCCCACTCCCCCTCTCCAGCACTCTACGTCGCCGGTTTACTAACCACCGGTCCTGGCAACGCACACCTGCATCTCATTATCAGTCACACCTGGACTTTATTACTCCCTTGATTACTTACCCTTTATATAGCACTCTTGTCATTAGGTAGTATTTTTTGTTTCCATGTCAGATGCTTCTCTTGTTTTGTTATCGTTCATTGTTATTAAACTCACTAACTGCACCTGCTTCCTACTCCCTGCGTCAGAGGCTAAGTAAATGGTCATTGAGCTAATCTGAAGTACCTGTACACCCTACGTTGGACATTATCGGCTATATGGGTGGTGGTGCCATCAGACTCATCTGAAGCAGGAACAGAACCCTGTATACAGGTGCACAAGCTCTGCAAGTACGAATAGCTTGCATGTATATTCATCTTGTGCGCATGCTTCAGGTGATAGAAGTCTGAATGCACTGCCAGCGCTTTGAAAACTTGATTTAATTATACTGGAACTTTCCTTAAAACAAAGGTTGTAAAAGTATGCTAGTGTAACAGTATAACTTTAGACCGTCCCCTCGCCCATACCCGGGCGCGAACCAGGGACCCTCTGCACACATCAACAACAGTCAGCCACGAAGCATCGTTACCCATCGCTCCACAAAAGCCATGGCCCTTGCAGAGCAAGGGGAACAACTACTTCAAGGTCTCAGAGCAAGTGACATCACCGATTGAAACGCTATTTAGCACGCACCACCGCTAACTAAGCTAGCGTTTCACATCCGTTACACTAGACATTTATAGAATCAATCATACCTAGTTTGATGTTTCTGTGACAAACCATGAATTAGTTATTGATTTATACCACTTTTAATGGCATCTTATATATTTCTATCAAATCAAAACTGGAATTTGTATTCAAAATGTACTGATATAAAATAAATCATATCTAGTTTGATGATTCTGTGACAAAGGCAGAATTAGTTATTGATTTATATAGCTTTAAATTGCATTTGAAAAATGTTATGTATTTCCATCAAATCAAAACTGACTTTTTAGTCAAAGCAAAGGTTGTATAAGTATACTTTATAGAATTAACCATTTCTATTTTTATGTTTCTGTGACAATCAATTCATGAGTTATTGATTTTTACTATTTTAAATGTGAAAGTGAAACTGTTCCAGAATTATCCACAGGAAAACATTTTAAGATACTTTTTTACGTTTCACCTTTAGTTTCAAGTACAGTTCAAATACTAATTTCAACATTGTCATACCTGTTTGGTCAAAAATGCGATCCTGTAAAGGTTGTCACCAACATTGTCTATCGGTCCGCAGTTTCCACCACCAGATTTACGGAGAACCTGAAAGTACTTTTCAATCTTCTCTTTCTGTGCTGGATCCAGACTGTGGACCTCGAAGAAAACGGGGTATTTGTACATTTCCATATTGTAACTTAAAGTAGCCTATTCGCTTTCTTCTAATAGCTACTGTACATGGTCTCAAATCAGTTTCATTCGAACAGCACAACCGTTTACCGATCATCAGGCCTACTGTCAGTTTTCTTTTGCAGGTGAACGTGCCAATCAATGTAGGCTGAAGCGCGCGAGCACACTTCTTGAAAAAACACACACTTTTTTTGTATTCTACTTGGCAACATAGACGTTGGGCACGTTGATCAGTTTTGTCATGTGGTCACCGCCTTTCAAAGTGTGTTGCATTATGGGGATAAAAATGGTCAGACTTGCGCCTAATGTGGACTGCATGAACTTTACAAAAATCATGTGATCATAGGTAATGCTAGTACAGTAGGTCTAGCAATTAATCCTATTATTTCTATTTGTAACATTAGGCCTAGTTTTGAATACTTTCCGAATGCACTGTACATACTTCCATTGTCCATACACAAACACGCACACAAAGTGATTAGGATAATCTGGTTTGGTTATCTCTTCTATCTAGGTGTAGTCACTCACCTGTCTGTTATTGTAAAGTGTGTGAGCCTAGGTGTGTTCTGTAGAGAACAGCATTGTCAAAAGTGAATGAATTCTCTAGATATTATCTTATGTGTCTCTCTGACAAGTACAGTAGGTCTAGCAATTAATCCTATTATTTCTATTTGTTACATTAGGCCTACTACTATGTTCAATGTGTACATTGCCATCCACCTGAACAACCCTCTTAATGCTCTCCTCTGTTGATTTGAGCATGTTCTTTATTGAAGCTGGGTCGTGTTCATTAGAGCACACACCATAACAAAACAAGCATTGAAGGTCAGATGGTATTCTGCCTCCTGTTTCACTTTGCTTTCTTCTTTGTTGTGCCTTCTGAACATTACCCTGTCCTTTATTCGACTTCTTCTCTGTCCGTCTCTGTAGTGGCCTGTTGTTGTTGTATTGCCGATGCCGTCTTCCGTTCATATTTCCCCAGTGGCTGCGAGGTGGTGCTTGTGGTCTCTGGGGGTTGGGTGCTGATCTAGGCGGAGAGGCAGAGGCCGGAGGAGCCTGCACTGGAGGAGTGGCTGTGGGTGTTGTGGTGGTGCCCATGCCAGGCCATGCCCGGGGCCGGGGCGGGCTGTGTAGATAGCAGCTGAGCCGCTCTGCTCTGCCCTCCCATCAGACACTGGTAGGTGGCAGCCTCGGCAATGGAAATGGACCCAGGAACAGGTGAGGAATGGATGAGGGGGACGACACAGAGAAAGACACACACACACGGACAGTGTACAGTACTATACTATAACAAGCAGGCTTAACATCACGCACACACATACTTTAGTTATTTACACAAGGCTCCATGGGAAGTGAAATGTGTAAGCCTATTTGATCAGACCCCTTTTGACTATCAGTCTGCAACTACCATAAGACGTCCATATCTTCTTTCTTCCCGTCCTCACTGTGATGCAAGATACCTGCCTGTAAATCTTCTCTCCCAACTTCTAACATAATAGAGGTTAGGTTAGTCAGATAAATGATTGATGTGACTGAGGGGGATTGGAGATTGTATATCTTGTCTGAAATATTTCCCCTGAGATGCAAGAAGGTATGGCACACACAGAGGAGGAGAGATATCTTCCACTGTTCTGTGCTCGCCACAACATGCTCTCGCCACAACATGCTCTCTCTCTCCCTCACATTCACGCACGTACACATTCCTCGCTGCTGCAGACCCTGAGTCCCAGTCTGTTTGTGCCCTCATGGCAACACTTTTTCCCTCATGGTGATGCTAAATGTTTTGGCTTGGCAATGACAGCAATGGAGTTGGCAAGATCACTAATCTATGACCAGGCTACATTTACATTTTACATTTAAGTCATTTAGCAGACGCTCTTATCCAGAGCGACTTACAAATTGGTGCATTCACCTTATGACATCCAGTGGAACAGCCACTTTACAATAGTGCATCTAAATATGTTAAGGGGGGAGGGGGGTGAGAAGGATTACTTTATCCTATCCTAAGTATTCCTTAAAGAGGTGGGGTTTCAGGTGTCTCCGGAAGGTGGTGATTGACTCCGCTGTCCTGGCGTCGTGAGGGAGTTTGTTCCACCATTGGGGAGCCAGAGCAGCGAACAGTTTTGACTGGGCTGAGCGGGAACTGTACTTCCTCAGTGGTAGGGAGACGAGCAGGCCAGAGGTGGATGAACGCAGTGCCCTTATTTGGGTGTAGGGCCTGATCAGAGCCTGGAGGTACTGAGGTGCCGTTCCCCTCACAGCTCCGTAGGCAAGCACCATGGTCTTGTAGCGGATGCGAGCTTCAACTGGAAGCCAGTGGAGAGAGCGGAGGAGCGGGGTGACGTGAGAGAACTTGGGAAGGTTGAACACTAGACGGGCTGCGGCGTTCTGGATGAGTTGTAGGGGTTTAATGGCACAGGCAGGGAGCCCAGCCAACAGCGAGTTGCAGTAATCCAGACGGGAGATGACAAGTGCCTGGATTAGGACCTGCGCCGCTTCCTGTGTGAGGCAAGGTCGTACTCTGCGGATGTTGTAGAGCATGAACCTACAGGAACGGGCCACCGCCTTGATGTTAGTTGAGACACCAGACACTACAGACACCTAGGCTTATTCACCACAAAACACATTGACACTAATCCCACTGCCTGTATGTCCCACTCCATCTAGGAGCAGGAACTGCCATTCTCTGCCCTCATCACGTCAGAACCTGTCCGTCACTCCCGGAGCCCTGACCTCTCATTGGACAGCAGCCTGCTGTTGGAGTTCTTGCTCTTCCTCTACCTGCTGGTGGTGCTGTTCGTTCAGTACATCAACATCTAAAGGACCATCATCATCAACCCAGTCTGAATGGTTCTACCGGCATTACAGCTGTAGAACACTGGAACAATTCTGGAATACTGGAGTTAAGGTTGCTGACCGTTTTGCCACCTTTTTGAATGCTGGAAGACATCGGCCACAAGCTTGACCCAAGACAGCTTGGATGTTAAAAGGGCAGGTTGAAGACAAATGTCTTGGTCAGCCTCCTAGACATGAAATAAAATCCACTAATGCAAGTAAGACCATTATATATGCACTATAATAATAGCAGAGTTTGCCAAAGCCTTCAACCAAGTTGACCTTACAGGTTTTCATCAAGGATCTCTCTGTACTTTGCTCCGTTCATCTTTCCCTCGATACTGACTAGTCTCCCAGTCCCTGGCACTGAAAAACATCCCCACGGCATGATGCTGCCACCACCATGCTTCACTGTAGGGATGGTGCCAGGTTTCCTCCAGATGTGACGCTTGGCATTCTGGCCACAGAGTTCAATCTTCATCAGACCAGAGAATCTTGTTTATCATGATCTGAGAGTCTTTAGGTGCCTTTTGGCAAACTCCAAGCAGGGTGATTGGTGGAGTGCTCCTTCTCAAGATCTGTGCCTCGACACAATCCTGTCTCGGAGCACGATGGACAATTCTTCAACCTCATGGCTTGGTTTTTGCTCCAACATGCATAGCATGCCTACCTGAAACAGGACAGTAGATACTATTCAACCAGGTAGAGTCTTGGGGTAAGCAATGGGGTCAAGCCCAGCCCTTACAAACCCTGTATTAGTCCTCATAGCAGAGGCGCAACTTTGGTTTCAGAAGTGAGGGGGGACATAATTATATATGTATTTATCCAGTCGGATAAACACTCCATACAGCCTACCCGACCGCTCGGAGGTGTCCGCATGGTCCAAAAGCACACCGTTTCCTCGTTTTGTATCACATTCCAATGATAAACTGGGGGGGAACAAAAATGCATTTTCAGAATGTGGGGAAGGCAGTGAAAGTGACGCCCCTGCCTCATAGTGTTAGCTGGGACAGAAGCCTGCACACCCTGTGGTTTTCCAGAAAGACGGTGGGTGACCAATGCCCTACATGCCATGACAGGCCTTGAAAGCCTGATCCCTACTAACCCTAGTATAGGCTGCCCTACTATACTTAATAGCAGATAGAGTCTGTTGTTATTGTGGCGTTGGACATTAGACCACATAAATGCAGTGTTGATCTGGGTCAAGACTCAGAGCCCTGGACCTTGGTCCATATGCACTAATCCCTGAAACCCAAGTGAACCTGTAGCCGTTATAAAACATGTTGTGTAGATCTGGAAGTATTGGATAGGTGCAAGCAATATGCTGCTAGCTCCATCTTGACCTTGATAGGCCAGGTGGGATTAAGGAAAATGTCCTGTTGTGTTGTTCTTGTATTTTCGATTAACATTGGTACACACAGTTTTTTTGTTTTTGCTAGCTAGGTCACAAAATGAGCTTGCTTGAGCTCTGATCTTGACTACAATATAGATACAAGCAGGTAGCTAGGTATATGTGCAGTATTATATATATGCCTATTGCATGTGTTAAACAGGGCAAAGAGTGTTAGAAGTGGTTTTAATTATATATACATCATGTGTATATATAATATAAAACCATATGTATATATAATATAAAACCACTTCTAACACTCTGCCTGTTTAACACATGAAATATGCCTCACTCATCTTGCTAGCTAGTGTTAGCTAAACAATCACCAGCTGATCGTTTTGTGAATAGAATTTGTGTGCATCGCATTCAGATTTTTAAAATGATTTAAATATATATATTTTTTTTACAAGCTAACTAGCTAAGCAGCTATTTATCTAGACCCATTTCTGATTATCCATTGATTGAATCCATGATGTCTTGATGGCTGTGTTGTGAGCTACATTGGGAAAAAAAGTTAACAAATCTTAGAATCAATGAGAGTAGAGCTACCGATTTCGGATGTCACACACATCCATATATGGCATTGTATTGGCAGCCATATTGATTGGATTTCCAGTGATGTCCCTGGAACCTGGACCACATTATACCACCGCCATATTGGATTGATTTCCAGTGATGTCCCTGGAACCTGGACCACATTATACCACCGCCATATTGGATTGGATTTCCAGTGATGTCCCTGGAACCTGGACCACATTATACCACCGCCATATTGATTGATTTCCAGTGATGTCCCTGGAACCTGGACCACATTATACCACCGCCATATTGGATTGGATTTCCAGTGATGTCCCTGGAACCTGGACCACATTATACCACCGCCATATTGGATTGGATTTCCAGTGATGTCCCTGGAACCTGGACCACATTATACCACCGCCATATTGGATTGATTTCCAGTGATGTCCCTGGAACCTGGACCACATTATACCACCGCCATATTGATTGATTTCCAGTGATGTCCCTGGAACCTGGACCACATTATACCACCGCCATATTGGATTGGATTTCCAGTGATGTCCCTGGAACCTGGACCACATTATACCACCGCCATATTGGATTGGATTTCCAGTGATGTCCCTGGAACCTGGACCACATTATACCACCGCCATATTGCTGAATAGGGCTGAATGGTACCAAAAAAAAATCTCTATGGATCATGTTGAAAATGGCCGTAACTAGCAAAGGATCATGGTCGATGTAAGGTACCTATTTTAAGGCCACATACCCATTAAGCCCACCTCCATCTTTTAATATTTTTTTTTAAACAAATCTTATGCTGTTTAATATTTCAATCAATTCATCTGATTGTTAGATCAATAACAGTGTTTTATTCTAAGCCAAGATACGAGATAGGATTGTGTCGAGACAGATCTGGGGAAGGGTACCAAAACTTTTATGCAGCATTGAAGGTCCCCAAGAACACAGTGGCCTTCATTCTGAAATTGAATTCGTTTGGAACCACCAAGACTCTTCCTAGAGCTGGCCGCCCGGCCAAACTGAGCAATCGGAGAGAAGGGCCTTAGTCAAGGAGGTGACCAAGAACCTGATGGTCACTCTGGGAGTGCTCCAGAGTTCATCTGTGGAGATGGGATAACCTTCCAGAAGGACAACCATCTCTGCAGCACTCCACCAATCTGGCCTTTATGGTAGAGTGGCCAGACGGAAGCCACTCCTCAGTAAAATGCACATAACAGCCCGCTTGTATCATGCAGGTGAAAGAGGACCCAAAAGCGACTTAACAGAAACAGAGTTTATTTAAGTCCAAACAGGGAATAACAAAAATCCTCTAGTCTGTAGAGGGGAATAACTGGAGAAGCGGCCACAGACTGCAGGTCGCTTCGGGTAGGCGCAGGCCGTAGTTGATAGAGACACCTGCTCACACGCAGCATCTGATGAAGGCAAAAAACACGACAGGACAGGGCGATACACAATCACAGCAAAAACACGACAGGACAGGGCGAAACGCAATCACAGCATGGTGAATACTAAACAAGGAACCGACGGGACAGGAACGGAACACAAAGGAATAAATAGGGACTCTAATCAGGGGGAAAGGATCGGGAACAGGTGTGGGAAGACTAAATGATGATTAGGGAATAGGAACAGCTGGGAGCAGGAACGATAGAGAGAGGAGAGAGAGGGAGGGGAGAGAGAGGGATAGAAAAAGGAACGAACCTAATAAGACCAGCAGGGGAAACGAACAGAAGGAAAAGCAAAATGACAAGATGATATAAGACAAAACATGACAGTACCCCCACTCACCGAGCGCTCCTGGCGCTCTCGAGGAGGAACACTGGCGGCAACGGAGGAAATCATAGATCAAACGGTCCAGCACGTCCCGAGAAAGAACCCAACTCCTCTCCTCAGGACCGTAACGAAAACGATAAAAAGGGAAACTAGGGTACTACTCTAAAAAAAAAAATGAGAACTAGGGACAGACTGAGACACAGCAAGGGCAGGAACAAGAACAGGAGAGATGCGATGGCAGGGAACAGACTGAGACCCAGCAAGACCAGGAGCAGAAGCAGAAAAAAATTACCAGACTTCTTCTGCGCGCAGTCTGAACACGCAGCCACGAAACGCGTGTCACGCTCCTGAGTCGGCCACCAAAAGCGCTGGCGAATAGACGCAAGAGTGCCTCGAACACCGGGATGACCAGCTAACTTGGCAGAGTGAGCCCACTGAAGAACAGCCAGACGAGTGGAAACAGGAACGAAAAGGAGGTTACTAGGACAAGCGCGCGGCGACGCAGTGTGCGTGAGTGCTTGCTTAACCTGTCTTTCAATTCCCCAGACTGTCAACCCGACAACACGCCCATAAGGAAGAATCCCCTCGAGATCAGTAGAAGCCACAGAAGAACTAAACAGACGGGATAAGGCATCAGGCTTGGTGTTCTTGCTACCCGGACGGTAAGAAATCACAAACTCGAAACGAGCGAAAAACAACGCCCAACGAGCTTGACGGGCATTAAGTCGTTTGGCAGAACGGATGTACTCAAGGTTCTTATGGTCTGTCCAAACGACAAAAGGAACGGTCGCCCTCCAACCACTGTCGCCATTCGCCTAGGGCTAAGCGGATGGCGAGCAGTTCACGGTTACCCACATCGTAGTTGCGCTCAGATGGCGACAGGCGATGAGAAAAATAAGCGCAAGGATGAACCTTATCGTCAGACTGGAAGCGCTGGGATAGAATGGCTCCCACGCCTACCTCTGAAGGCCAACCTCGACAATGAATTGTCTAGTGACGTCAGGAGTAACGAGGGATAGGAGCGGACGTAAAACGTTCTTTTAGAAGATCAAAAGCTCCCTGGGCGGAACCGGACCACTTAAAACACGTCTTGACAGAAGTAAGAGCTGTGAGAGGGGCAGCAACTTGACCGAAATTACGAATGAAACGCCGATAGAAATTAGCGAAACCTAAAAAGCGCTGCAACCTCGACACGTGACCTTGAACGGGCCAATCACTGACAGCTTGGACCTTAGCGGAATCCATCTGAATGCCTTCAGCGGAAATAACGGAACCGAGAAAAGTAACGGAGGAGACATGAAAAGAGCACTTCTCAGCCTTTACGTAGAGACAATTCTCTAAAAGGCGCTGTAGAACACGTCGAACGTGCTGAACATGAATCTCGAGTGACGGAGAAAAATCAGGATATCGTCAAGATAGACAAAAACAAAGATGTTCAGCATGTCTCTCAGAACATCATTAACTAATGCCTGAAAAACAGCTGGCGCATTGGCGAGACCGAACGGCAGAACCCGGTACTCAAAATGCCCTAACGGAGTGTTAAACGCCATTTTCCACTCGTCCCCTCTCTGATGCGCACGAGATGGTAAGCGTTACGAAGGTCCAACTTAGTAAAGCACCTGGCTCCCTGCAGAATCTCGAAGGCTTATGACATAAGGGGAAGCGGATAACGATTCTTAACCGTTATGTCATTCAGCCTCGATAATCCACGCAGGGGCGCAGAGTACCGTCCTTCTTCTTAACAAAAAAGAACCCCGCCCGGCCGGAGAAGAAGAAGGCACTATGGTACCGCGCCAAGAGACACAGACAAATAATCCTCGAGAGCCTTACGTTCGGGAGCCGACAGAGAGTATAGTCTACCTCGAGGAGGAGTGGTCCCCGGAAGGAGATCAATACTACAATCATACGACCGGTGAGGAGGAAGGGAGTTGGCTCGGGACCGACTGAAGACCGTGCGCAGATCATGATATTCCTCCGGCACTCCTGTCAAATCGCCAGGTTCCTCCTGGGAAGTAGGGACAGAAGAAACGGGAGGGATGGCAGACATTAAACACTTCACATGACAAGAAACGTTCCAGGATAGGATAGAATTACTAGACCAATTAATAGAAGGATTATGACATACTAGCCAGGGATGACCCAAAACAACAGGTGTAAACGGTGAACGGAAAATCAAAAAAGAAATAGTCTCACTGTGGTTACCAGATACTGTGAGGGTTAAAGGTAGTGTCTCAAATCTGATACTGGGAAGATGACTACCATCTAAGGCAAACATGGGCGTAGGCTTGTCTAACGGTCTGAAAGGAATGTTATGTTTCCGAACCCATGCTTCGTCCATGAAACAACCCTCAGCCCCAGAGTCAATCAAGGCACTGCATGTAGCACCCGAACCGGTCCAGCGTAGATGGACCGACATAGTAGTACAAGATCTAGATGAAGAGACCAGAGTAGTAGCGCTCACCAGTAGCCCTCCGCTTACTGATGGGCTCTGGCCTCTTACTGGACATGAATTAACAAAATGTCCAGCAACTCCGCAATAGAGGCACAGGCGGTTGGTGATCCTCCGTTCCCTCTCCTTAGTCGAGATGCGAATCCCTCCCAGCTGCATGGGCTCAGTCTCAAAGCCAGAGGAGGGAGATGGTTGCGATGCGGAGCAGGGAAACACCGTTGATGCGAGCTCTCTTCCACGAGCCCGGTGACGAAGATCTACCCGTCGTTCTATGCGGATGGCGAGAGCAATCAAAGAGTCCACATCTGAAGGAACCTCCCGGGAGAGAATCTCATCCTTAACCACTGCGTGGAGTCCCTCCAGAAAACGAGCTTGAGCAGCGCCGGCTCGTTCCACTCACTAGAGGCAGCAAGAGTGCGAAACTCAATAGAATAATCCGTTATGGACCGTTCACCTTGGCATAAGGAAGCCAGGGCCCTAGAAGCCTCCCTACCAAAAACTGAACGGTCAAAAACCCGAATCATCTCCTCTTTAAAGTTCTGGAACTTGTTAGAGCAATCAGCCCTGCCTCCCAGATAGCTGTGCCCCATTCTCGAGCCCGGCCAGTAAGGAGTGAAATGACGTAAGCAACCCGAGCTCTCTCTAGAGTATGTGTTGGGTTGAGAGAGAACACAATCTCACACTGCGTGAGAAAGGAGCGGCACTCAGTGGGCTGCCCGAGTAGCAAGGTGGGTTATTAACCCTAGGTTCTGGATGCTCGGCAGGCCAGGAAGTAACAGGTGGCACGAGACGAGACTCTGAACTGTCCAGAGGTCGGAAACCTGAGCGGCCAGGTTCTCCACGGCATGGCGAGCAGCAGACAATTCCTGCTCGTGTCTGCCGAGCATGGCTCCTTGGATCTCGACGGCAGTGTAACGAGCGTCTGAAGTCGCTGGGTCCATTACTTGGTCGGTTCCTTCTATCATGCAGGTGAAAGAGGACTCCAAAAGCGACTTAACAGAAACAGAGTTTATTTAAGTCCAAACAGGGAATAACAAAAATCCTCTAGTCTGTAGAGGGGAATAACTGGAGAAGCGGCCACAGACTGCAGGTCGCTTCGGGTAGGCGCAGGCCGTAGTTGATAGAGACACCTGCTCACACGCAGCATCTGATGAAGGCAAAAACACGACAGGACAGACCATGAGACGATTCTCAGGTCTTATGAAGATGAAGCTGTGGGGATGTTTTTCAGCGGCAGGTACTGGGGGACTAGTCAGGATCGAGGGAAAGATGAGCGGAGCAAAGTACAGAGAGATCCTTGATGAAACCTTGCTCCAGAGCGCACAGGACCTCAGACTGGGGCGAAGGTTCATCTTCCAACAGGACAATGAACCTAAGCACACAGCATAGACAAGTCGGGAGTAGCTTCGGGACAAGTCTGAATATCCATGAGTGGCCCAGCCAGACCCCGGACTTGAACCTGATCAAACATTCTTGAGAGACCTGAAAATAGTTGTGCATCGATACTCTCCATCCAACCTGGTTTTGCTTTGTCATTATGGGGTACTGTGTGTAGATTGATAAAGGGAAAAAACGATTTAATAAATGTTAGAATAAGGCTGTAAAGTCACAAAATGTGGAAAAAGTCAAGGGGTCTGAATACTTTCCGAATGCACTGTATGAACGAACATCTCTGGAGAGACGAGGAAGAATGGGAGAAACTCCCCAAATAAAGGTGTGCCAAGCTTGTATCCTCATACCCAAGATTGCGCAATAAAGTCGGGGACACATTTCCATTGTGATCCCTGTTATTGTTTTTTTGACATAAATACATATACAATTACAGAGATACAGACACATTACAGAGGTACAGACAAAACATATGCTTGACATCCAGATGAATATGAGGGGGGAGTTAAAGTACAATTCTTACAAGCTTGTTTAGGCTGGTGTGTAGTTTATTCTTTAGACGTATGGGGCTGCTGGTGAACCGTGATGTGCAGGCAATCAAAGTGACACTGGACTATAGAGCACTTGCCAGTCTTTTGGGTGTCAATAGCTAGGTTTCCATCCAGTTGGTGACAGATTTTTATGTGCATATTCAAAAATGTGCATAAAAACATGCAGATTTTATAATATAATATAATAATAGATCAGAGATGTTTTTCCATCAAATTGACTTGTTGCTGGTTAAATAAATAGTGCAAGTTAAATGGGTTTCCATTACATTTTCAACTCTATAGGTACCGATGTTTTTTTCACCCAAAAAAATGTTGTGTTACATTTACATTTACATTTAAGTCATTTAGCAGACGCTCTTATCCAGAGCGACTTACAAATTGGTGCATTCACCTTATGACATCCAGTAGAACAGTCACTTTACAATAGTGCATCTAAATCTTAAAGGGGGGGGGGTGAGAAGGATTACTTATCCTATCCTAGGTATTCCTTAAAGAGGTGGGGTTTCAGGTGTCTCCGGAAGGTGGTGATTGACTCCGCTGTCCTGGCGTCGTGAGGGAGTTTGTTCCACCATTGGGGGGGCCAGAGCAGCGAACAGTTTTGACTGGGCAGAGCGGGAACTGTACTTCCTCAGTGGTAGGGAGGCGAGCAGGCCAGAGGTGGATGAACGCAGTGCCCTTGTTTGGGTGTAGGGCCTGATCAGAGCCTGGAGGTACTGAGGTGCCGTTCTCCTCACAGCTCCGTAGGCAAGCACCATGGTCTTGTAGCGGATGCGAGCTTCAACTGGAAGCCAGTGGTTTGAGCGGAGGAGCGGGGTGACGTGAGAGAACTTGGGAAGGTTGAACACCAGATGGGCTGCGGCGTTCTGGATGAGTTGTAGGGGTTTAATGGCACAGGCAGGGAGCCCAGCCAACAGCGAGTTGCAGTAATCCAGACGAGAGATGACAAGTGCCTGGATTAGGACCTGCGCCGCTTCCTGTGTGAGGCAGGGTCGTACTCTGTGGATGTTGTAGAGCATGAACCTACAGGAACGGGCCACCGCCTTGATGTTAGTTGAGAACGACAGGGTGTTGTCCAGGATCACGCCAAGGTTCTTAGCGCTCTGGGAGGAGGACACAATGGAGTTGTCAACCGTGATGGCGAGATCATGGAACGGGCAGTCCTTCCCCGGGAGGAAGAGCAGCTCCGTCTTGCCGAGGTTCAGCTTGAGGTGGTGATCCGTCATCCACACTGATATGTCTGCCAGACATGCAGAGATGCGATTCGCCACCTGGTCATCAGAAGGGGGAAAGGAGAAGATTAATTGTGTGTCGTCTGCATAGCAATGATAGGAGAGACCATGTGAGGTTATGACAGAGCCAAGTGACTTGGTGTATAGCGAGAATAGGAGAGGGCCTAGAACAGAGCCCTGGGGACACCAGTGGTGAGAGCGCGTGGTGAGGAGACAGATTCTCTCCACGCCACCTGGTAGGAGCGACCTGTCAGGTAGGACGCAATCCAAGCGTGGGCCGCGCCGGAGATGCCCAACTCGGAGAGGGTGGAGAGGAGGATCTGATGGTTCACAGTATCGAAGGCAGCCGATAGGTCTAGAAGGATGAGAGCAGAGGAGAGAGAGTTAGCTTTAGCAGTGCGGAGCGCCTCCGTGATACAGAGAAGAGCAGTCTCAGTTGAATGACTAGTCTTGAAACCTGACTGATTTGGATCAAGAAGGTCATTCAGAGAGAGATAGCGGGAGAGCTGGCCAAGGACGGCACGTTCAAGAGTTTTGGAGAGAAAAGAAAGAAGGGATACTGGTCTGTAGTTGTTGACATCGGAGGGATCGAGTGTAGGTTTTTTCAGAAGGGGTGCAACTTTCGCTCTCTTGAAGACGGAAGGGACGTAGCCAGCGGTCAGGGATGAGTTGATGAGCGAGGTGAGGTAAGGGAGAAGGTCTCCGGAAATGGTCTGGAGAAGAGAGGAGGGGATAGAGTCAAGCGGGCAGGTTGTTGGGCGGCCGGCCGTCACAAGACGTGAGATTTCATCTGGAGAGAGAGGGGAGAAAGAGGTCAGAGCACAGGGTAGGGCAGTGTGAGCAGAACCAGCGGTGCCGTTTGACTTAGCAAACGACTTAGCAAACGAGGATCGGATGTCGTCGACCTTCTTTTCAAAATGGTTGACGAAGTCATCTGCAGAGAGGGAGGAGGGGGGGGTTATATAGCAAATGTATGTTTCACCTTTGTTGCTCTTTTTGTTTGTTGTTGATGTATATGTATGTGTGCATGTACATGTACTTATATGAATGTGTATGTATGTATTGTGTATACATGTATTTTTTTGTGTGTGTGTTGCTTTTCTGAATATTATTTTATGTTACTGTCGATCTTGGGACAGGCACTGTAAATTAGCGCAAGCTAACATGTTATTGTTGTAAATTGCAATGGTGTCAGTGTTATTGCATCTGTCCCTACTCAAATAAATAAAATACAAAGCAAAGAAATATGTGCCCACTCTGGTATTGGCACATGCTCATAGCAAACAGCTCGCAGATACGGTGCGGGTATAACCTACTATATGATGAGATTATTAAAGACAAAAGTGCGAGATCATTTATATTTGTTAAATGGTAGCCAATCATCAATCCTCATGTCACCAGAATAAGACCCTTTAAGTCTACTTCTTCCGGGTAGGCCTTTTTCCTCCAGTATTTCAGATTTCAGCTTGGAGCTGTCAGTCAGCGTTGTTTGGCTAACCTGGTATTCCGCATTTGCCCTCTCGAGTTGGATCTCACTGTCATATGAGATGCGTGGAATCGGAAAGTTCTTTGGCCACTGTTCGGGACGACACAGACTCGAAGGATGAGAGGATCAGCGTGCCATCCAATGCTATGGAAAGTCGTCAGAGCCATGTGAGGCTGAGTCAGATCCAGTCTCAACAGGGGTACTGGTCAAAGGTGAGTTGGTGTGCTCCTGGATCACCTTCACTGTCCCCAAATCCTGAAGTTCAGAGGTAGAAGTCAGATTGAAGTACTCGTTGTCAAAATCTTTGTCCATGTATTGCAGCCTAATCTTGCCTTTTAATTAACCCCAAGTCACTCGTTATCATTTCGAGCAGGTCTTCAAGCAACCCCGGTTAGCCATTCTGGTTCATTTTTCAGTGTTGTTCTCCCTGAAGTTGACCTTTGCTCCCGCAAAGCCTGCAAGAAACAGAGCTCAGACAGAAACAGAGCACAGACAGAAACAGAGCACAGACAGTTAGTTGTTCTTTGATTGTTACAGTACATCTATTAATTTAGCATTAAACTCATAACGTAGGGCTTCATTGATTACAATGAAGTAACAATTACAACTTCTCTTGCAATATTATCATTTGGATGATTTCCCTCAACTCTGGCAGTCCCCCCAGGTGAACCTTGTGCCAAGATGATCCCATTCCTGTACTTAATCCATTATCTGTCACACTTTTAGCCAGGCAAACTCTGTCCACATACGAGCAGCTCTGCCTCAGAGCAAGTGAGATTTCCTCTTTTAAAACATCAATGGGAAGTGTTGAGACATTTTACTTCCAGAGGTGGTTTGGGAAGGCTTCACATGTGCAAATGATGTGCCATCTGAGAGTGATGTCTATCCCTCAGTATGAATAGGTATAACAACAAGGTCCACTACGTCCTTCAAGTTTGTGAAGATTTGCCACGCTCCTTCCTCAAAGGGAACTTTGTGTATAATCAAATAGGGAACAATGACAGCGGACTCCAGTTCTGCATGGCCATTTCCTACAACAGTTTTTCTTGATCCAAAAGTAAGTGGCACGGAATGAGGCTGATTTTTGTTGTTTAGTTTTGTCGGTCCACTTAAAAGGAAAACTTTGTATCGCCTCATTCAAAGTTGCTAATGTGAAGTACTTTTTTGGTATGCATACACTACGGCACCGTGAAAGCTCATGAGGTATGATTCCTTCAGAGAGATCGTGAACAATATCAGTGTCACGCCTGCTCCCGCTCTCCCTCGAGCGCCAGACTGCCTGTCATTACGCACACCTGTTCCCTTCGTTACGCGCACCTGCTCCTCATTGGACCCACCTGAACTCCATCATTATTTGATTGCCTCCCTTTTATCTGTCTGTTTCCTCTGTTCCATCGCTGTGTCAGCATGGATGTCGTTATTCTGTCCCCTGTCCAGAAGCTGGTCCTGTCCTGGTTCATGTCCGTTATCTATTAAATGTTCTCCCTGTACCTGCTTCCTGTCTCCAGCGTTGATCCTCACAATCAGGGGGGAAACCAGTGCTCACATCGAAATAGAAAAGTTGCTTTGACGTAACACAAACCTTTTTCACATCATAATAGCTGGTCAGTTCATTTTCCTTAAGCTGATAAGTGATCTTGTTATTTTACAACAGCATGCCATTTTTGTCTCAAAGTTGGGCAGAATGGTAAAAGGCAAAGTTCAGTGTGTTGTCGCTGACAGCCTTGGTTCACATGGTATTGCAGGTTTTGTTGAGAATTTCGCAGAGAAGTTAGAAGTTCAGACCAAAGTTAGAACTGGAGCTTTCTGTCTAAGAACTAAGGAGATTCATGCAGGCCATCTGAGGGAGAGGTCCTGACAATTTCTCATAACCATAGGACTTCAAATCATCGCTTTTGATTAAAGCAGGTAAATATATGGACAACAAAGCGGACTGACAATCTGGTGAGAAATTGCCCAAAATCCAATAGAATTCACACATTTTGTGTTTCTTTCTTGACCTACTGAGTGGATTACAAAATCATCAAACGTACAGTGTCAACGAGATACTGTCCTGCTTTGAGAACAATTCATTTTCTTTGAAGAAAACACCAGCAGAGGAATTTGTATACATGCACATTACTCTGTGTCTGTTTTTCTATGGCATTGAAATGGACAGCCTTATCTAGAATAGTCTGACAATTAAGAATTTGCTGCAAGGATGTAAATATTGGAATATATTGGAAGGACTTCTTATTTTTTGTATCAAGTATATATATATTCTACAACACTTAAGAGGCTCTTATAGTACCTTATAGTACAACTTCCAACTTATCGCCTCTAAAATATAAATGAAACACTAGAAAAGGTTTATCTAATGTGTCATTCCATACCTATTTGGAGGTTTGTGTCAAATTTGAAATGTTTTTTTAGGGCGGTGCTAAAGTGATCTTCAGAAGTTAACAGTGACTTTTGAGAATCATGATGCTTGCAGTGATGATGCAAAAAATGGCTAGGTATCCCCCCTTACCCCCGTCACTCCGTCACTGTCCATTTCAAGATTTTAAACGATGAGAGTAGTGCTTTATGCGAAATAGTTGCTTTATACTTGCTGTACGTTACGGCATGACACGTCATGAGGGTCAGTTCTCAATTTTTCTCCAATACTATAGAGACATTACCATGTCGATCAACGCTTGAATAGAAACGTAGTTCACACCCCAGATCTTGGAGTCAACACAATCGCTACAGGCCCATTAGTTTTCTTTGCAGCCTCGTTTGAATGTCGCTGTTGCGCACATTTGTACGGAATGGGGTGAGTTTACGTTAGGTAACCCCCTTTCCGCTTATTCATATACAAAATGGATTCAGCTTTGAATTATTTTATGTGTGGTATGATTGCTAGTTAGCCTATCATAAACAACGTTTCATAATGTTTAGATTGACAAAGTACCGTCGAATAAATTAATATAATGAAAAGCCTAAAGAATGCATTCGTTCATCACAGTTGGCTATGTGAAATTGAAACTTAAGCCTATACCATATTTATTTATGTGTTGCATACTGTATGTCTGACATACATTCTGATTTAACAATCCTCTTAGAAAGTTGAAATACTATTGTATCATCCAAGTGTAGGCCTATTCAAATAATAAATATTAATCACATAGGCCATAGAATTAAAACATATATTGAAAAAGCAACTTTCAATTATGAGCTGACTTTCATCTTATGAACCAACTTCCACATATGAACCGAGTAGGAAATATGGTAAAAAGAAAAGGCACGCAATATCTGGTCACTTAGCCTAAAAATGTTCACACATTTCTGGTCTATATAACTCATGACAATTAGCCTATTGCAGATATGGATAGAGGGCAGGATAGAAAGTTAGACTGCATGTAAATCTGGGAAAAACCCCACTGAATAAACCACCACCGTGTCCAGTAAAGAAAAACACACAACCCGCCCAAAGCAATAACATACGTTTGACAACGCTCCCCTATTTTTTTTAATCGTTATTCTCCTTATCGACTGACTTGCTCTTTCTAAACGACAAGCAATAGTCAGGATACTTTATAATATGGAATAACATGTTTTCTTCGAGTGCCAGACTCTGGACACATCACAGAAAGAAAATATTAAAAAGTTCTTTGAAATTCGCTGTAAATCCGGTGGCGCAGATTGTGGACCAGTAGAATCAGTTGGTGACAACGTCTACAAGACCGCATTTATTGACCAGAAAGGTATGCAAATGTTTCGATGAAGTGATCGGATATTGAGTGCCTTTTTTTTTTACCATATAGCCAACTCGAAAGTTGACTGATAAGTGAAAGCCAGTTCACAAGTGCATTTCATAAATACATGATTTATTCTATGGCCTATTTGATTAATATCTATTATTTGAATAACCCTAAACCTGCATAAAACAATACTATTTAAACTTTCTAGGAGGATTTGTTAAATCAGAATGTTTGTCAGACATATGCAACAAATATATATGGTATAGTCTTAAGTTTCACGTTCACATAGACAGGTTACACATGCAGACAAACATGCACTATGTATTGCTTAGGCTTTTCATTAGGCTATATTGATTCATTCTACAGTACTTTATCAATCTGTAGTTACCAATTCTGTAACTAGCAAATACCCTGCTTCTCCCCTGATAATCCCACCCACAGTCATCAATTGGTTTTCCAATTACGATGTTTGGGAGCAGCTGCGTCCAGTTTTTGCAGGAGATGCTGTTGCCAGTACTACATTGATCTGAAACAGTGATGAAAGATAAATATATCAATATCAGACAACATGATTACAGTTTGTTTATTGGAGCATTGCACAATGGCATATGCAAAACATCTCAAATTGAATAATTTGATACAAATATAATTATCAAGATTTAGGAAAAAAACACCATGATCGTGCATCAACGTTTTGTTGTTAAACCACACAGCGGACCTTGGCCTCAAATGTCAATCTGCCCTCTTAAATCCAGGATCCTGGGAACTACATTTTATGGAGATAAGAGGAGTTGTTGACATAGTGGACAATTCGCTGAATGTCCCCGTAGGATAGCACCCGTTCGCTGGCGAAACAACGACCACACTTCTTCCTCGGGGCCACACCACGATCCTTATATAACTGTATCACTGCGGTCAGTTATCCATAGATATTCTGAAACCAGAAAATGTATATTTTTAAACATGTTTTTAATATGTGGTAAAAGGCAGTTCCTGTATTTATATTGATACATCCTACTACATC
The DNA here is from genome assembly GCF_021184085.1 of Oncorhynchus gorbuscha. NCBI lineage: Eukaryota > Metazoa > Chordata > Actinopteri > Salmoniformes > Salmonidae > Oncorhynchus > Oncorhynchus gorbuscha. The sequence continues at coordinate 15,130,961 of NC_060193.1, forward strand.
AATACCTCATGAACTTTTTTTATGCTGTTTATGCCCCAGCAATAACATTAAAACAAAGGTATATTCATCTCACAAAAACTTGTAGGAACTTTAAAAGGTTTTCTCTGCAGATTTGCTGACTATCAATGAAATAATGAAGATGTTCTCTGATGTTTATATAATATGATTGTTTGCTCCTTTTCGAGCTGAGCGTTTGCTAGGAGAGGGTCATGGAACCAGTGATCTTGAAAATAAGCACTAGATGTTATTCATCTGGGTGGGAAAAACAAGAGGAATAACAATATATAATTATTTCATGCTAAGTCATCATCATAATCTGTTCCAGCCAATACATTTTCAAGTAATATCAACACTTTCAACACTTTCAACAACACACAAACTGCAGGTAACCTGCGTGAACACACACACACACACACACACACACACACACACACACACACACACACACACACACACACACACACACACACACACACACACACACACACACACACACACACACACACACACACACACACACACACACACACACACACACACACACGCAGGACCCATAAATTATTGCAAATGATTCATGGGCTACACATTCTCACACTCACACTCACTCACTCACACTCACTCACTCACTCACTCACTCACTCACTCACTCACTCACTCACTCACTCACTCACTCACTCACTCACTCACTCACTCACTCACTCACTCACTCACTCACTCACTCACTCACTCACTCACTCACTAACACACACACACTTTACTTCAGCTTTACTGTTTTTTGGCACCATTGTTTGAAGCACTGTCACAGTTTCACCATGAACATTTTTAAAACTATTAATTGCCAAGCAAAGCAGAACTGTTTAACAAAGGTACAAATATCCTGTTATTTTTCCTTTTGCGCTGAAGCGCATACAGACACCGCTTGGCTACATTGTAACCGTGAAGAAGCCACAGTAAACTGACATATGGGGCTCAGCCAGGGTTGTTTGTTTTCTTACTGAATTAAAACATATAAGGGAAAACATGCGGAATGGTGTTAAATGCTTCTAAGCAGCTTGGTGAGAAAAATATATCACAGATTTAATCATGTACAGTGCATTCGGAAAGTATTCAGACCCCTTAACTTTTCCCACATCATTTAGTTATGTTACCGCCTTATTCTAAAATGGATTGAATCCTTTTTTTCTTTCATCAATCTACACACAAAACCCCAAAATGACAAAGCAAAAACATGTTTTTTAGACATTTTTGCAAATGTATTAAAAATACTTAACTGAAATACATTTACATAAGTATTCAGACCCTTTACTCAGTACTTTGTTCAAGCACTGGCTGCGATTACAACTTCAAGTATTCTTGGGTATGATGCTACAAGCATGGCACACCTGTATTTGGGGAGTTTCTCCCATTCTTCTCTGTAGATCCTCAAGCTCTGTCAGGTTGGATGGGAGCGTCACTGCACAGCTATTTTCAGGTCTCTCCAGAGATGTTAGATCAGGTTCAAGTCTGGGCTCTGTCTGGCCCACTCAAAGACATTCAGAGACTTGTCCCGAAGCCACTCCTGCATTGTCTTTGCTGTGTGCATAGTGTCATTGTCCTGTTGGAAGGTAAACCGTCACCCCAGTTTCAGATGCTGAGTCCTCTGGAGAAGGTTGTCATCAAGGATCTTTCTCTGCTTTGATCCGTTCATCTTTCCCTCGATCCTGACTAGTCTCCCTGACACTGAAAAACATCCCCACAGCATGATGCTGCCACAAACATGTTTCACCGTAGGGATGGTGCTAGGTCTCCTCCAGTCGTGACTCTTGGCATTCAAAACAAAGAGTTCAATATTGGTTACATCAGACCAGAGAATCTTGTTTCTCATGGTCCGAGAGTCCTTACGGTGCCTTTTGACAAACTCCAAGTGGCTGTGATGTGACTGTTATTTTTGTTTTAAATTTGTAATAGATTAGCTCAAATTTCTAAAAACCTGCTTTCACTTTGTTATTATGGGGTACTGTGTGTAGATTGATGAGGATTTTTAAATTTTTTATCCATTTTAGAATAAGGCTGTAACGTGGCAAAATGTGTGAAATGTTAAAGGGTCTGAATACTTTCCAAATGCACTGTATATTAAGGTTAAACCTACTGATTATTTCTCATTATCTACTTGATAGCTTCTCATAGAGCTCAACAGACTGTATTCCCAAAACCCGGAAATGACTTTCCTCTGGTTCTTTCAGCCATTCCTATAGAGAAAATAAATGGGGAAAGGATATGGTTTTGGGATAAATGTCTAAAATAAGGTCTGAGGTTAACACAGGCTTAAGAAACCTTATAAGTTTTGTTCTATAGTGTGAGATAATAACAGTCAGTTAACATGACCTTCATAAATTTTTAAGCCTTTATTGTTCTTTATTAGCTTTTAAAAAATTACATAAATGCTTCAAGATTCACAAAAAGTGCCGTTAAGCCGATGAAAAATGTATAAGATCTCCTAAGCCTGTGTGCAAGCAAGGCTGTCATCAAGGAAAAGTGTGGTTGCTTTGAAGAATCTAAAACATTCCATATGTGTAATTTCATAGTTTTGATGTCTTCACTATAATTCTACAGTGTAGAAAATAGTAAAAATAAAGAAAAACCCTTGAATGAGTAGGTGTCCAAACCTTTGACTGGTACTGAATATTGTTTAATACAGACTAGCTCAACACATGACTAATCATCCTTTGACTGGTACTGTATATCGTTTAATACAGACTAGCTCAACACATGACTAATCATCCTTTGACTGGTACTGTATATCGTTTAATACAGACTAGCTCAACACATGACTAATCATCCTTTGACTGGTACTGTATATCGTTTAATACAGACTAGCTCAACACATGACTAATCATCCTTTGACTGGTACTGAATATCGTTTAATACAGACTAGCTCAACACATGACTAATCATCCTTTGACTGGTACTGTATATCGTTTAATACAGACTAGCTCAACACATGACTAATCATCCTTTGACTGGTACTGTATATCGTTTAATACAGACTAGCTCAACACATGACTAATCATCCTTTGACTGGTACTGTATATCGTTTAATACAGACTAGCTCAACACATGACTAATCATCCTTTGACTGGTACTGAATATCGTTTAATACAGACTAGCTCAACACATGACTAATCATCCTTTGACTGGTACTGTATATCGTTTAATACAGACTAGCTCAACACATGACTAATCATCCTTTGACTGGTACTGAATATCGTTTAATACAGACTAGCTCAACACATGACTAATCATCCTTTGACTGGTACTGTATATCGTTTAATACAGACTGTAGCTCCCTTCAGTAACCACGAGCTCAACCGTTCCTTGATTTTAACTGGCGGCTTTATTCTGTAGTTTTAGTCAGAATTATCACCTTCCGTGAGAACTATAAAGTAAATGAAAAATACAGTTAAGCACACTCTTACAACCTTATCTTACGAGTGACTTATTAGCTTGGTATAACTCTGAAGTGCTTACATACATAACAGTTTAACCGGCGTTATAACAGGTTCAGATTAACACATGAATAAAGGAACAAATACCTCATTGGCTGCTTATTACAGAAGGGAGGAAATCAAACTTCACACTTATTATTCCTGGCATGAATTCACACTTCATCCTAACATACTCTTCAACGTTTATGAACTACTCCCGATGACATGAAAACTTAGCTAACGCAGCGCAGGATTGCCTTCCCTCCAAAGGTGTGTTGCTACAATAACGATCCCCGTTACAACAGTATTAGCTACGTAGTTCCGCTTGTATTATCATTTCCCCCGCACAGCGGACACATAAACAATTCAAACAAAAGACAACGAGATATCCTGTAAGTCTAACTGTCAGTTACACAGACTAGCTCAACACATGACTAATAATTGAAAAGGACAAGTCACCCAATGGATCATAATACCTTTCTGTTAAGAAAGTGGGGGTTCAAAAACACATGTTTGCCCCCCTATTTTTTAAAGTGGGGGTGCAGCTGCTCCATTATCGCCATTGGTCAGGTGCCTTTGGCCTATGCCTCTAACTCTTCAAGACATGGACTAAATGCAGAATGATGAATACATACAGTAAAACATATCATTATTGTTATTATCATTGTTGTTATTACTACTACTACTACTTCTACATTACATTAACAACAAAAACAAAAACAACAACTCATTATGACTGTGTAACTCTTCCAGTCCAGGAGAGGGTACTTCAGAAAGCTCATTATGACTGTGTAACTCTTCCAGTCCAGGAGAGGGTACTTCAGAAAGCTCATTATGACTGTGTAACTCTTCCAGTCCAGGAGAGGGTACTTCAGAAAGCTCATTATGACTGTGTAACTCTTCCAGTCCAGGAGAGGGTACTTCAGAAAGCTCATGTGTTGGAGATGCCTGGAGGACCTCTCTCCTTCACTCTGAGAGGCAGCCAGGAGCCTCCACCCACAACAACCTCCCCAGTCAGGAGGTGAGGCCAGACTATACAGACACACCTATACACCGAGTCCCAAATCCTGTTAGATATGACATTTATCTACCATAACAATAGGTCAAAATACACAGATGTCAATGCACTGTTGTTGAGTTTGCACCGTTAGCCCACACTTGAATGTTTGTCAGTTTGTGAGTTATAAATGTGTGGTTTTGTAATATTGACAAAATTGTCATTTTAACTAAATAAAATCATGTTAAAGTAAAATGAAAAATACCAACCAAGTCACTAAAATGGAAAAACAGATTTCCCAGAAAGCAGCTGGATGCAATAATAAATCCATGAACCTATTTAAGTAGAAACATAATAAAGTATTTTAATCAGTATTACAGTGGAATTACCCTGCAAGTACCCTGCAATTGTTTTTCATCTCTAGATTTGCCACTCGTTCCAGGTGAAAACATTACCAGCTTGTGGTCAAGAACATGTACTTCATTGTCTGAGCTTAGGGAAGCAGAAGATCAACACCACATGTCGTCTGGGAGAGGCCAAGCTCCGTCTTCTAGGGAAAGTGATAGAGAAGGATCTAGGTGAGGTTGTTCCAGGGGTGAAGGTGACACATGGTGACTCATCTCAGCTGGTGCTAGAGTGAAGTCTGTACAGCCAGACAGTTGGTTACGGATAAGATCTCTCTGGTGCTGTGCCGGGTGGTGCCTGAGGTGTCCCCCCACCTCCTGTCCTTCCTGAGGGATGAGTATGGGAGGCCTGGGAACCTGAGCAGTCTGCTGGGGTTGGGACTCCATGTGGAGGTAGAGTTGGAGGATACAGAGCTCCGTCTGTTCTCCCTCTCCTCTGGGAAACTGGACCAGGCTGAGAAGGATCTGCTGGGAGAGTTTGGGGAGGAAAAGATCGATGTGCCCAACTGTGGCATCCTGGCTGAACTTAAGTCTGACCTTGAGACAAAGGTGAAGGAGATGAACCAGAGCAGAGCAGGGTGGTGGCCAGGTATGGTCCTGGTTGTAGAGTGCAGCTGCTGGGCCACATAAAGGAGGTTCAGGAGCTGAGGGACGAGATCAGGGCCTTTCTGAGAGACCAGTCCAGTGTAAGAGTTGTGGGACGCCCTCAACAGAACCATGGTGGCGTAGTCGGTGAAGCAGGCACCGGACCAAGATGTGAGGAGACGGTCGCAGCGACCAGCTATCACCTCCAGGGGGGGCTGCAGGTAGATGTTTGTCAGGGTGACATCACCAAGGAACGGGCAGACGCACTGGTGAACGCAGCAGATGAGAATCTTGATCACGGTGGTAGAGTGGTAGAGACTACAGGAGGGAAGTTGCCTTGTAAGATGCTGCTGCATGCAGTGGGACCAGTAGGGGGCAGTGCAGGTGGGAATGAGCACCCTCTGCTGGAGAAGACAGTAAAGACAGTCCTGGATCTGGCAGAGACCATGGAACTCCAGACCCTGGCCATGCCCTGCATCAGTTCAGGGTTATTCGGCGTTCCTCTGAAGGTGTGTTCTGAGGCCATAGTCTCTGCAGTGAGGGACTTTGGGAGGGAACAGCACATCCTTACCAAGGTCACTCTGATTGATGTGAGTGGAGAGGCAGTGGGAGCCATGCAGGAGGCCTGTGATAGGCTATTACAGGCGAAGAGGGAGTTTCCTGGATGGGAGGTAGAGTCCAGCACCACCACTACCACTACACATGCTCCTCAGAGAGACACCACTGCTGCCTCCACCAGGGGACCAGTGGCTCCAGAGGTCTGTGTCCAGGTGGAGATCATCCAGGGAACCATAGAGAAACAGCAGGTGAGAGAGAGAGAGACACACTGACATGGCCACAGCCTTGATTCAACAACATTCTGTGAATTAGGTTGACTTCATTCTGACTCAATGTTCCCTTTCTCTTCCTTTTTCTCTTACCCTTTTTCTCTCTTTCTTTCTTTCTCTCTTTCTTTCCCCTCTGTCTCTCTCTCTCCCCTTCTCTGTCTGTCGGTCTCCCTCTGTCATGATTCTTATGATTCTAATGTTTTAGGAGACCTTAGTACTGTTTCATAGGATACTACTGACTTTTTCAGCCCTACCGATCTAAAGAACCTGCTGGCGCCTGTTATAAAATGTTTATAAAGTCTGTTTTGTTTATACATTCAGTTGAATTGACGCAACAGCTACTAGTCTCTTATATGTGCTGGTCCAATTATATCCATTTCACTTTCATGCGCATATCACTGTTAGCTGTAATCAGCCAGCCTCATCCCCTACCAGCCCTCACTCACCTGCTTCTCTCAGCATCCTCTACCAGCCCTCATTCACTTGCTTCTCTCAGCATCCCCTACCAGCCCTCACTCACCTGCTTCTCTCAGCATCCCCTACTATCCCTCTCTCACCTGCTTCTCTCAGCATCCCCTACCAGCCTTCACTCACCTGCTTCTCTCAGCATCCCCTACCAGCCCTCACTCACCTGCTTCTCTCAGCATCCCCTACCAGCCCTCACTCACCTGCTTCTCTCAGCATCCCCTACCAGCCCTCTCTCACCTGCTTCTCTCAGCATCCCCTACCAGCCCTCACTCACCTGCTTCTCTCAGCATCCCCTACCAGCCCTCTCTCACCTGCTTCTCTCAGCATCCCCTACCAACCCCCACTCACCTGCTTCTCTCAGCATCCCCTACCAGCCCTCTCTCACCTGCTTCTCTCAGCATCCCCTACCAGCCCTCACTCAACTACTTCTCTCAGCATCCTCTACCAGCCCTCATTCACCTGCTTCTCTCAGCATCCCCTACCAGCCCTCAATCACCTGCTTCTCTCAGCATCTCCTACCAGCTCTCTCTCACCTGCTTCTCTCAGCATCCCCTACCAGCCCTCACTCAACTACTTCTCTCAGCATCCCCTACCAACCCTCACTCCTCTGCTTCTCTCAGCATCCCCTACCAGCCCTCACTCACCTGCTTCTCTCAGCATCCCCTACCAGCCCTCACTCCTCTGCTTCTCTCAGCATCCCCTACCAGCCCTCACTCACCTGCTTCTCTCAGCATCCCCTAGCAGCCCTCACCCACCTGCTTCTCTCAGCATCCCCTACCAGCCTTCACTCACCTGCTTCTCTCAGCAGCCCCTACCAGCCCTCTCTCACCTGCGTCTCTCAGCATCCCCTACCAACCCTCACCCACCTGCTTCTCTCAGCATCCCCTACCAGCCCTCACCGATGTGCTTCTCTCAGCATCCTCTACCAGCCCTCTCTCACCTCACCTGCTTCTCTCAGCATCCCCTACCAGCCCTCACTCCTCTGATTCTCTCAGCATCCCATACCAGCCCTCACTCACCTGCTTCTCTCGGCATCCCCTACCAGCCCTCACTCACCTGCTTCCCTCAGCATCCCCTACCAGCCCTCACTCACCTTCTTCTCTCATTATCCCCTACCAGCCCTCACCCACCTGCTTCTCTCAGCATCCCCTACCAGCCCTCACCCACCTGCTTCTCTCAGCATCCCCTACCAGCCCTCACCCACGTGCTTCTCTCAGTATCCCCTACCAGCCCTCACTCACTTTCTTCTCTCAGCATCCCCTACCAGCCCTCTCTCAATTGCTTCTCTCAGCATCTCCTACCAGCCCTCACCCACCTGCTTCTCTCAGCATCCCCTACCAGCCCTCACCCACCTGCTTCTCTCAGCATCCCCTACCAGCCCTCACCCACCTGCTTCTCTCAGCATCCCCTACCAGCCCTCACCCACATGCTTCTCTCAGCATCCCCTACCAGCCCTCAGCTATGTGCTTCTCTCCATTCACACTTCTTGCGCGTCTATTCCTACGTCAGTTTAAAAAGTATATAATTTAGCCGTGACCGCGAGCGGGAATCCAGACCCAGATGCGTCTTCTGTTGTTAGATTTGTACACTTATTACATTGGAGCAGCGTGCAAAGCGAGCATTGTTGTTACATTGTATAATTTCATTGCCTTTTATAACCAAGAGCAGAGAACAGTCTGAGTAGACTTTGCAAGTTCACTGTCATGCAGCCTCTAATGAGTGTCAGAGAGGGGAAATGGAGCACTGCTTCGCGACAGGCATGCTTGCAGCTTTACAGCAAATAAAATGGCTTGTCTCTGGCCTAAGCATGTCAGAACCCGGTTACGAACCCGGGTCTCCGGAGTGAGAAACAGTCACTAAACCAACTGAGCCACGAATAGACAACAGAACCCAGAAGATGAGGCAGACACAGCAGTACTTGAGACGGTGTATTTAATGAAGTAAAAAGTGAAGTTCTTCAGGAAAACATGTAACTCCACAACCTCAAAAGGAATTCCACAAGAACAAAGGCAATCCTCCAAGACAAAAAGGCAAATCCACAAGGTGGAAGGCACAGCACAAAAAGCCTCAAAAGATACTCAAAAACAAACAAACAAGAACAAAAAAACAGAACTCCACAAGAGAGTCCACCGGGATCAACAAGAGCTCACAGAGTACTAGGGCTGGGTGCTAACATACAAACACAGAGCAAAGAACTGAGTAAAACAAAGGGTTTAAATACAATCAGGGGAAACGAGGCACAGGTGCAAATAATAATGGGGATCAAGGGAAAACAAAAGGTCAAAAGGCACAATGGGGGCATCTAGTGACCAAAAACCGGAACAACCCTGGCCATCCTGACAGAATCCCCCCCCTAGGAACGGCTCCTGACGTTCCTACCAGCTCTCTCAGGGTGGAGGGCCCTGAACTGACGAATGAGGTCAGGGTCCAGTATGTCTCTGGCAGGAACCCAGGAGCGCTCCTCGGGACCGTAGCCTTCCCAGTCCACCAGATACTACCAGGACCGCTGCACCCGGCGGGAATCCAGTATCCGATGGACGGTATAAGCCGGCTGGCCTCCAATGACACGAGGCGGAGGGGGAGGTCTGTCTGCCGGGACAAGGGGAGAAAAAACAACAGGTTTTAATAAGGAAATGTGAAACGTGGGATTAATCTTAAGGGATCTGGGTAAGTGTAGGCGATAAGAAACTGGGTTAACTCTCCTGGCAACCTTAAAGGGACCGATGTATTTTTGGGACAGCTTGCGAGACTCCACCCGTAGTGGTAAGTCTCTTGTGGAGAGCCAGACTCTCTGGTCGGGGCGCAGGGTAGGCCCGGGACGGCGACGTCTGTTGGCTTGTTGTTGGTACCTCTGTGAGGAACGCATAAGATTAAGACGGGTCTTCCTCCACATAAGCCGACAGCGTCTGACGAACTTCAAGGCTGAAGGCACTCTGACTTCTGCCTCCTGGTCCGGGAACAATGGAGGGGCATAGCCAAACTGACACTCGTGCAGGGACATACCAGTGGAGGAGGAGCGCAAGGTGTTGTGCGCGTATTCGGCCCAAACAATGAAGGACGACCATGTGGACGGGTTGTTACGAGTCATACATCGGAGGGTGGTTTCCAGCTCTTGATTCATCCTCTCTGTTTGGCCGTTGGACTCCGGATGGTACCCTGAAGATAGACTGGCAGAGGCCCCCATGAGTTGGCAGAAGGCCTTCCAAAACCTTGAGGCGAACTGGGGACCTCTGTCAGAAACCATATCTTGAGGAATGCCGAAGACTCGGAACACATGATTAATTACCAACTCAGCTGTTTCCTTGGCAGAAGGTAACTTAGTCAGAGGGACGAACCTGGCCGCCTTTGAAAACCTGTCGATAATGACTAGGATAGTAGTATTGCCATGGGATGGAGGAAGGCCAGTAATAAAGTCCAACGAGATATGGGACCAGGGTCTGTGGGGAACAGGTAAAGGGTGAAGGAGTCCTTGCGGGCGGAGGTGAGAAGATTTGCCCTGGCAGCACACGGGGCAAGCATTGACGAAAGTGGCAACGTCTTCTCTTATGGTAGGCCACCAGAACTTACGCTGGATGAACTCCAAGGTGCGACATATCACTTCAACATGTTTCAGCCAATCACATTGCAGATTCTCTGAAGCTGTTATATAATACTGTGTAATATATGCATAATTACAGATTTGTTTAATAATATCAATTACAGTCCTTCATTGCAGTTGTATTGTTTGTCCTAATCTACAGGCTGTTCAGACTGCCCAGAATGCTTTGCATCTCAGAGGGTCCGTATTAGGCACTCGACCAGAGCAAGGTGAGTTACAACACTTCACCCCCACCTTTAAATCAAATACATTATTACGATATGATTGATCCATTTCAAGTTATAATTCTGAACCCTCCCTATAGACATCAGGATTGTGCTGCTGGGGAAAACCGGAGGAGGTAAAAGCAGTGCTGGAAACACCATCTTCGGACAAGATGATGTGTTCCTCTCAGACAGTTCCTCCACCTCCTCAACACAGAAATGTAAAGCTCAGACCAAGAACATCAAAGGGAGAAACATCACCCTGATTGACACACCTGGATTCTTTGACACTGACATCCCTGAAGAGGAACTGAAACCTAAAATAGTTAAATGTATAACAGAATGTGCTCCAGGGCCGCATGCCTTTCTCATTGTACTGAAAGTTGAACGGTACACAGTCCACGAGAACGAAGCCGTAGCGAAAATCGAGACATATTTTTCACCAGAGGCCTTGAAATATGCTATACAGTCCTCTTCACTCATGGTGACCAGCTCAATGGTTTGACCGTTGAGAAGTTTGTCCAACAGAATGCTGATCTGAACAAGCTCGTGGAGAAATGTGGAGGCTGCTATCACGTGATCGACAACAAATACTGGGACACCAATCAGCAGGGTCGGTACAGCAACCAGTACCAAGTAGCAGAGTTACTCAACACCATAGAGAAGATGGTGAGAGATAACGGAGGAGGGTTCTACACCAATGAGATGCTCCAAGAGGCAGAGAGATTAATACAAGCAGAGATGGAGAGTCTTAGGAAGGAGTTAAAAGGCCAGATGACACAGGAGGAGATGAGAAAACAGGCTAAAGAAATCATGTGGAAGAAACTCCTGATCAAACTCTCAGGGACACTAACAGGTGTTGTGGTAGGAGCGTTTCTTGGGGTGGCACTGGCGACAGGGATCCCACTTCCATTCGCTACAAAACCACTGGTTCATTTAGTCGAACGTCGGATGGCAGCTTCAATGAAAACAGTGCCAACAGTCATGGTGAATGCCGAAGGACCAGTCATTGCAGGAGAGACAGTGGCGCTCATTGGAGTGGGTTCAGAGATAGGCATAGGTGCAGGGGTAGTAGGCATAGGTTCAGGGGTAGTAGGCATAGCTGCAGGAGTTGTTTCTGGGACCGCTGCTACAGCAGGAGCCGTAAGAGGAGGGATAGTAGGAGCTACTGCAGCAGAGGAGGGATAGTAGGAGCTACTGCAGCAGAGGAGGGATAGTAGGAGCTACTGCAGCAGAGGAGGGATAGTAGGAGCTACTGCAGCAGAGGAGGGATAGTAGGAGCTACTGCAGCAGAGGAGGGATAGTAGGAGCTACTGCAGCAGAGGAGGGATAGTAGGAGCTACTGCAGCAGAGGAGGGATAGTAGGAGCTACTGCAGCAGAGGCAGAGACAGTACAGGAGGCAGCAGAGAAAGCAGCCAATGCTGTCTACCATGATGCTACGCGTCTTCATGACCAAGCAGGACACATTTTGAAAGGTTACAGTAACAGATCAGATACAACTGGATTCATGCATAAGAATCATACGTGGAATAATTGAAAGAGTGGTGGTGGCAAAGTATGTTTCAACATCTGACTAACTATGTAGACATCAGTCAGTTATATTCCACTGTTGAATATCTTTTTGTTCCATTTAGTTTTCTTTCTGTTTTGTAAAAAGCAGATGACTGGGTTATACATTCAGGGTTTTACATAGGTGTGTTCGAACTTTTGTCTGGTATTAAACTGCATTGGGTTCTGGACCATGACTATCCATAGGCTTATGGTTCACACATGCGGTTGAGGGAGCAGGTTACCATTTATTGGGATGACTCATGCACTGGAGGCAGATTTGCAGGTTTGTGCTGATTGTTTGAACTGAAACTATGTAATGCACTGAATGTGCTCGAGCTTCTGCAAATAACTCCAATGTATGTATCTTTAAACCTGCAAAAGGCAAATGTACTCTATATCTTTAATTTTGAGCTTTGAAAATGATAAAGGGGGGAAAAATTTGCTTATGACAAACTGGGTAACAGTGAGTGGTATATCTAAGCAATATAGTCTCATTACAATATGTCAAAATAGTGACATTTAATCTTTGTAGTTACATTGTAGAATCACCTATGCTTATAATATGTCAAGCCCTGACCTTAGTTATCTTTGTTTTCTTTATTATTTTTGGTTAGGTCAGGGTGTGACGAGGGTGGTTTGTTTAGTTTTTCTATTGTCTAGGGGGTTTTGTGGGTTGTTATTCTATGTTTAGTTAGTTGCCTGTCTGCACTAGCCATATTAGCTTCACGGTTCGTTTTGTTGTTTTGTTCAGTGTTCGTTCTTCATTAAAAGAAGTATGTCCGCTTACCACACCACGCCTTGGTCTCCTCTTTATGACGACCGTGACATAATATTACTGTATATATACACGGAGTATATCAAACATTAGGCACACCTTCCTAATATTGAGTTGCATCCCTCAATTCGTCGAGGCATGGACTATACAAGGTGTCGAAAGCATTCCACAGGAACGCCGGCCCATGATGGCTCCCAAGCTTCCCACAGTTGTGTCAAGTTGACTGGATGTCCTTTGGGTTGTTGACCCATTCACGGGAAACTGCTGAGCGTGAAAAACCAAGCAGCGTTGCAGTTCTTGACACAAATCCATGTCTCAATTGCCTCAAGGCTCAATTGCCTCAAGGCTTAAAAATACTTATTTAATCTGTCTCCTCCCCTTCATCTACACTGATGGAAATGGGTTTAACAAGTGATATCAATAAGGGATCATAGCCTTCACCTGGGTTCACCCAGTCAGTCTGTCACAGAAAGAGCAGGTGTTCTTAATGTTTGTAGACTCAGTGTATGTCATCTAAGAGTACGGAGGGAAATAACTTAGGGTTGTTTAGTCATTGGTGTTGGATTTAAAAAATATATTACAAGTAAGCATTTGAAAAAGAAAAAAACAAACATTTTCTTAACATTCCTATTTATAAAAATGGAAAACGTGTAATATGTCAAATGTGTCATTAGGATGTTGATCTATTTTATAAAATGAAGAAAGTAAGGTTAAGTGAGATTTTATTGGTATAACATACACACAATAATTATGTAATGCATGTGTTATTTGATTTACCAAATCAACAAACAAACGACCAACATAACGATCAATACACATGAAATATTACTTACAGAAAAAAACGTTGTTAAAAAAGACAGAATTTTGATACATACAAAGATCAACACCAACATCATAATGTCATGCAGGTGAAAGAGGACCCAAAAGCGACTTAACAGAAACAGAGTTTATTCAAGTCCAAACAGAAAACGACTAATCCTGAATCCTTAACAGGAAATGTCCAAACAGGGAATAACAGAAATCCTCTAGTCTGTAGAGGGGAATAACAGGAGAAGCGGCCACAGACTGCAGGTCGCTTCGGGTAGGCGCAGGCCGTAGCTGACAGAGACACCTGCTCACACGCAGCATCTGATGAAGGCAAAAAACACGACAGGACAGGGCGATACACAATCACAGCACGGTGAATTCTAAACAAGGAACCGACAGGACAGGAACGGAACACAAAGGAAGAAATAGGGACTCTAATCAGGGGAAAGGATCGGGAACAGGTGTGGGAAGACTAAATGATGATTAGGGGAATAGGAACAGCTGGGAGCAGGAACGGAACGATAGAGAGAAGAGAGAGCGAGAGAGTGAGAGAGGGAGGGGGAGAGAGAGGGATAGAAAGAGGGAAAGAACCTAATAAGACCAGCAGAGGGAAACGAATAGAATGGGGAGCACAGGGACAAGACATGATAATAAATGACAAACATGACAGTACCCCCCCACTCACCGAGCGCCTCCTGGCGCACTCGAGGAGGAATCCTGGCGGCAACGGAGGAAATCATCGATGAGTGAACGGTCCAGCACGTCCCCGAGACGGAACCCAACTCCTCTCCTCAGGACCGTAACCCTCCCAATCCACTAAGTATTGGTGACCCCGTCCCCGAGAACGCATGTCCATGATCTTATGTACCTTGTAAATAGGTGCGCTCTCGACAAGGACGGGAGGGGGGAGGGAAGACGAACGGGGGTGCGAAGAAAGGGCTTAACACAGGAGACATGGAAGACAGGATGGACGCGACGAAGATGTCGCGGAAGAAGCAGTCGCACAGCGACAGGATTGACGACCTGGGAGACACGGAACGGACCAATGAACCGCGGAGTCAACTTACGAGAAGCTGTCGTAAGAGGAAGGTTGCGAGTGGAAAGCCACACTCTCTGGCCGCAACAATACCTTGGACTCTTAATCCTGCGTTTATTGGCGGCTCTCACAGTCTTCCCCGCAGACAAAGGCAGACCGGTAATGAAGTCTAAGGCGATGTGAGACCATGGTCGAGAAGGAATGGGGAGCGGTCTGAGACGACCGGCAGGAGGAGAGTTACCCGACTTAGTCTGCGCGCAGTCCGAACAAGCAGCCACGAAACGGCGCGTGTCACGCTCCTGAGTCGGCCACCAAAAGCGCTGGCGAATAGACGCAAGAGTGCCTCGAACACCGGGATGACCAGCTAACTTGGCAGAGTGAGCCCACTGAAGAACAGCCAGACGAGTGGAAACAGGAACGAAAAGGAGGTTACTAGGACAAGCGCGCGGCGACACAGTGTGCGTGAGTGCTTGCTTAACCTGTCTTTCAATTCCCCAGACTGTTAACCCGACAACACGCCCATAAGGAAGAATCCCCTCGGGATCAGTAGAAGCCACAGAAGAACTAAACAGACGGGATAAGGCATCAGGCTTGGTGTTCTTGCTACCCGGACGGTAAGAAATCACAAACTCGAAACGAGCGAAAAACAACGCCCAACGAGCTTGACGGGCATTAAGTCGTTTGGCAGAACGGATGTACTCAAGGTTCTTATGGTCTGTCCAAACGACAAAAGGAACGGTCGCCCCCTCCAACCACTGTCGCCATTCGCCTAGGGCTAAGCGGATGGCGAGCAGTTCACGGTTACCCACATCATAGTTGCGCTCAGATGGCGACAGGCGATGAGAAAAATAAGCGCAAGGATGAACCTTATCGTCAGACTGGAAGCGCTGGGATAGAATGGCTCCCACGCCTACCTCTGAAGCGTCAACCTCGACAATGAATTGTCTAGTGACGTCAGGAGTAACGAGGATAGGAGCGGACGTAAAACGTTCTTTTAGAAGATCAAAAGCTCCCTGGGCGGAACCGGACCACTTAAAACACGTCTTGACAGAAGTAAGAGCTGTGAGAGGGGCAGCAACTTGACCGAAATTACGAATGAAACGCCGATAGAAATTAGCGAAACCTAAAAAGCGCTGCAACTCGACACGTGACCTTGGAACGGGCCAATCACTGACAGCTTGGACCTTAGCGGAATCCATCTGAATGCCTTCAGCGGAAATAACGGAACCGAGAAAAGTAACGGAGGAGACATGAAAAGAGCACTTCTCAGCCTTTACGTAGAGACAATTCTCTAAAAGGCGCTGTAGAACACGTCGAACGTGCTGAACATGAATCTCGAGTGACGGAGAAAAAATCAGGATATCGTCAAGATAGACAAAAACAAAGATGTTCAGCATGTCTCTCAGAACATCATTAACTAATGCCTGAAAAACAGCTGGCGCATTGGCGAGACCGAACGGCAGAACCCGGTACTCAAAATGCCCTAACGGAGTGTTAAACGCAGTTTTCCACTCGTCCCCCTCTCTGATGCGCACGAGATGGTAAGCGTTACGAAGGTCCAACTTAGTAAAGCACCTGGCTCCCTGCAGAATCTCGAAGGCTGATGACATAAGGGGAAGCGGATAACGATTCTTAACCGTTATGTCATTCAGCCCTCGATAATCCACGCAGGGGCGCAGAGTACCGTCCTTCTTCTTAACAAAAAGAACCCCGCCCCGGCCGGAGAAGAAGAAGGCACTATGGTACCGGCGTCAAGAGACACAGACAAATAATCCTCGAGAGCCTTACGTTCGGGAGCCGACAGAGAGTATAGTCTACCTCGAGGAGGAGTGGTCCCCGGAAGGAGATCAATACTACAATCATACGACCGGTGAGGAGGAAGGGAGTTGGCTCGGGACCGACTGAAGACCGTGCGCAGATCATGATATTCCTCCGGCACTCCTGTCAAATCGCCAGGTTCCTCCTGAGAAGTAGGGACAGAAGAAACGGGAGGGATGGCAGACATTAAACACTTCACATGACAAGAAACGTTCCAGGATAGGATAGAATTACTAGACCAATTAATAGAAGGATTATGACATACTAGCCAGGGATGACCCAAAACAACAGGTGTAAACGGTGAACGGAAAATCAAAAAGAAATAGTCTCACTGTGGTTACCAGATACTGTGAGAGTTAAAGGTAGTGTCTCAAATTTGATACTGGGAAGATGACTACCATCTAAGGCAAACATGGGCGTAGGCTTGTCTAACGGTCTGAAAGGAATGTTATGTTTCCGAACCCATGCTTCGTCCATGAAACAACCCTCAGCCCCAGAGTCAATCAAGGCACTGCATGTAGCACCCGAACCGGTCCAGCGTAGATGGACCGACATAGTAGTACAAGATCTAGATGAAGAGACCTGAGTAGTAGCGCTCACCAGTAGCCCTCCGCTTACTGATGGGCTCTGGCCTCTTACTGGACATGAATTAACAAAATGTCCAGCAACTCCGCAATAGAGGCACAGGCGGTTGGTGATCCTCCGTTCCCTCTCCTTAGTCGAGATGCGAATCCCTCCCAGCTGCATGGGCTCAGTCTCAAAGCCAGAGGAGGGAGATGGTTGCGATGCGGAGCAGGGAAACACCGTTGATGCGAGCTCTCTTCCACGAGCCCGGTGACGAAGATCTACCCGTCGTTCTATGCGGATGGCGAGAGCAATCAATGAGTCCACATCTGAAGGAACCTCCCGGGAGAGAATCTCATCCTTAACCACTGCGTGGAGTCCCTCCAGAAAACGAGCGAGCAGCGCCGGCTCGTTCCACTCACTAGAGGCAGCAAGAGTGCGAAACTCAATAGAATAATCCGTTATGGACCGTTCACCTTGGCATAAGGAAGCCAGGGCCCTAGAAGCCTCCCTACCAAAAACTGAACGGTCAAAAACCCGAATCATCTCCTCTTTAAAGTTCTGGAACTTGTTAGAGCAATCAGCCCTTGCCTCCCAGATAGCTGTGCCCCATTCTCGAGCCCGGCCAGTAAGGAGTGAAATGACGTAAGCAACCCGAGCTCTCTCTCTAGAGTATGTGTTGGGTTGGAGAGAGAACACAATCTCACACTGCGTGAGAAAGGAGCGGCACTCAGTGGGCTGCCCGGAGTAGCAAGGTGGGTTATTAACCCTAGGTTCTGGAGACTCGGCAGGCCAGGAAGTAACAGGTGGCACGAGACGTAGACTCTGGAACTGTCCAGAGAGGTCGGAAACCTGAGCGGCCAGGTTCTCCACGGCATGGCGAGCAGCAGACAATTCCTGCTCGTGTCTGCCGAGCATGGCTCCTTGGATCTTGACGGCAGTGTAACGAGCGTCTGAAGTCGCTGGGTCCATTCCTTGGTCGGTTCCTTCTGTCATGCAGGTGAAAGAGGACCCAAAAGCGACTTAACAGAAACAGAGTTTATTCAAGTCCAAACAGAAAACGACTAATCCTGAATCCTTAACAGGAAATGTCCAAACAGGGAATAACAGAAATCCTCTAGTCTGTAGAGGGGAATAACAGGAGAAGCGGCCACAGACTGCAGGTCGCCGGGTAGGCGCAGGCCGTAGCTGACAGAGACACCTGCTCACACGCAGCATCTGATGAAGGCAAAAAACACGACAGGACAGGGCGATACACAATCACAGCACGGTGAATTCTAAACAAGGAACCGACAGGACAGGAACGGAACACAAAGGAAGAAATAGGGACTCTAATCAGGGGAAAGGATTGGGAACAGGTGTGGGAAGACTAAATGATGATTAGGGGAATAGGAACAGCTGGGAGCAGGAACGGAACGATAGAGAGAAGAGAGAGCGAGAGAGTGAGAGAGGGAGGGGGAGAGAGAGGGATAGAAAGAGGGAAAGAACCTAATAAGACCAGCAGAGGGAAACGAATAGAATGGGGAGCACAGGGACAAGACATGATAATAAATGACAAACATGACACATAATTGTACTTATCGAATTACCAGACTTAAAAGACTGAACCAATTAATAATTACTGTTATTTACCACATGATAAACCATATTAACAAATATATACTGTAATTTACTCATGAAAAAAATACAGTATGGGAAATCATACATTTACAACAGAGTTAAGTGTTTGGATTTTAAAAGTAGAGTGAGACTTGATGTGTTATACATATATTACTGTATAATTCGCATACTCAAAGACTGTTGCACCGTAAGATGACAAGATGGTACGGTCCAGGGTTAGAAGGTGGTCAGGATTGTACGGTCCAGGGTTAGAAGGTGGTCAGGATTGTACGGTCCAGGGTTAGAAGGTGGTCAGGATGGTACAGTCCAGTGTTAGAAGGATGTCAGGATGGTACGGTCCAGGGTTAGAAGGTGGTCAGGATTGTACGGTCCAGGGTTAGAAGGTGGTCAGGATTGTACGGTCCAGGGTTAGAAGGTGGTCAGGATTGTACGGTCCAGGGTTAGAAGGATGTCAGGATGGTAGGATCCAGGGTTAGGTGGTCAGGATTGTACGGTCCAGGGTTAGAAGGTGGTCAGGATGGTACAGTCCAGTGTTAGAAGGATGTCAGGATGGTACGGTCCAGGGTTAGAAGGTGGTCAGGATTGTACGGTCCAGGGTTAGAAGGTGGTCAGGATGGTACAGTCCAGTGTTAGAAAGATGTCAGGATGGTGTGGTCCAGGGTTAGAAGGTGGTCAGGATGGTACAGTCCAGTGTTAGAAGGATGTCAGGATGGTGTGGTCCAGGGTTAGAAAGTTGTCTTTAGGATAGTGCAGTCCAGGTTTAGAAGATGCTCCGGATGGTATGGTCCAGGGTTAGAAGGTCGTCTTTGGGATGGGCGTACTCTGTTGTAGACTTGTGTATGTGAGATCATCTGTGGTAGTACCCAGATGTAGTACTGGAGAGTCCTCCCTCCGTCGATGTATAGATTCCTACTTTTCTGGTATCGCAGCCTAGTTATAACAGTTGCTCAGTTCCTGCTATTGTGTTGTTCAGTATTTTTCCATCTCAGTTAAACCTCGTGATGACCACCCCTCTCTATGCCTGCTTAACCACAACTTTGTAAGATACAGCAAGTCACACCATGTGCTCAATATTCTCAGATACAAACACAAGGACAAAGCATCTGCTGGGCTGTTATCCACAGTTTTGCAACATGCAGGTCACACCATGTTACTCAGTTCTTGTCACACACACAAACAGGCAAGTAGATGTAGCAAGCAGTTGTTTAATCTCATGATGATGCTCAAGTGCACAAATGCAGATACCTCACACAGCCAACATCAGATCATATTTAATCATATATATGGTAATGGCTATAATGTAAAACACAGAATCCCACAGCTTTTAAAACTCATCTCACTGTGATTGATCACTTTGAAGAAAGGAGTTCAACGACAGGTTGAAACTGAGTGGAAAACATGGACGTTGTTTCAAAGCCAAACACGATGAAATGGACAGCGCTATCTAAGGTGATGACGAATTAAACAACAACCGTATGCTATTAGAGCTTATGCATACATATAAGCCTATATCTGAGCCCAAGCCTGGAAAAAAACGTGAATTAAAATAATGATTGTGCTGTTATACATAGCCTACCACATTATGCATGGCAGAATAGCATTTTAAAACAGATGTACATAACTGGTCTATCCTATACGAATTCAGAGTTAGCCAACAATTAAAGGGAATGTGTACAGGATTTTGAATATCCTAGTAATCGTTTTTTTTTCTCCTTTCTTCATAATTAATAGGCTTACGCATTACGATTAGCGACAGAATATCTCACCACCGTTCGTTTCCGTTTCTTCCCCTCATTCCGTTCTTGAGCACGGACAGAGAGGGGCTGTAAAACAGTCTAATTAAATATATTTCGTTGTTAAAACATGTTACTATCAATGTTCTTAACAGATTTAACTTGGTTCCCCAAATTAAGCACCGGGTAGCTGCAGGAAAAGGGTTGGAGAGCCCACTGGGTAGCTGCAGGAACAGGGTTGGAGAGCCCACTGGGTAGCTGCAGGAACAGGGTTGGAGAGCCCACTGGGTAGCTGCAGGAACAGGGTTGGAGAGCCCATAGTATTCAGAGTTTGGGAAGAATATCACCTGTCGTGCAGCAAGAGGCTGCATGCCCCTCAAACAGTGGTTGTTGTGTGGAGTGAAATAACCGGAATAGCAGGAAGTGGCCCCCATTCGCTATTCGAGTGCATACAGATTACATTTATTTTCCCCCTGCCCCTGTTCCTGCCCAATTGATAAAGGGCTATTCTAAATATAAAGTCATTTTACATTTGGGTAAAGACAGATAGATTAAACTGAGATTAGTCTGATGGGAGAAAATGTGATCAGGCAAGGTGTCATGCCTTGGTCATTGTATCTTGTGTTTTTGTTATATGTTTGGGTAGGCCAGGGTGTGACATGGGTTTATATGTTGTATTTCGTATTGGGGTTTGTATTAATTGGGAGTGTGTATTAGTAGGGGTGTGTCTAGTTAGGCTTGGCTGCCTGAGGCGATTCCTAATTGGAGTCAGCTGATTCTAGTTGTCTCGGATTGGGAACCGTATTTAGGTAGCTTGAGTGCGCGTTGTATTTCGTGGGCGATTGTACCTGTCTTTGTGTTAGTCACCAGATAGGCTGTATTAGTTTCACTCGTTTGTTGTTTTGTATTCTCAGTTATTTCATGTACAGCATTTTCTTCATTAAAAGTCGTGTGCATTTCGGTCTGACTTTCTACAAACAACAGATGAAGATCATTACAGAATCACCCACCACCATTCACAGACCAGGCAGCGTGTGAACTGGCAGGATCTGAAGGAGGATGATATGGATTATACTACGTGAGAAAAAATCGACAAGTGGGCGGCCGACCCAGTGCGAGTGCAGGAGCCCGCCTGGGATTCCCTACAGCAATGCGAAGAGGGCTATACACGGATGGAATCGAAAAGGAGAGCACGGCTATACAGAGCGAAAACCGTAGGTAACGGGGAAAGCGCAGAGAGAGAGTGGCAGAGTCAGGAGTCAGACCTGAGCCTACTCTCCCTGTTAATTGTGAGGAGCAGCAATATGAGGACTTCTGGTCTTGGGAGATGATATTAGACGGAAAAGGACCCTGGGCGCAGCCGGGAGAATATCGCCGTCCCAAGGAGGAAATAGAAGTAGCTAAAGCGGAGAGGCGTGAGTATGAGGAGGGAGCACTGCGACGCGGTTGGAAACCGGAAAGTCACCCCAAAAAAATATTGGGGGGGGCTAAAAGGGAGAGTAGTTATGCCAGGTAGGAAACCTGTGCATACTCCCTGTGCTCACCGTTGGGCTAGAGAGACCGGGCAGGCACCGTGTTATGCTATGGAGCGCATGGTGTTTCCAGTGCGGGTGCAGAGCCAGCTGCGACTTATACCAGCCCTTCCTATTGGCCGGGCTAGAGTGGGCATCGAGCCAGGTAAGGCTTGGGCAGGCTCTGTGCTCAAGAGCTCCAGTGCGCCTGCACGGTCCGGTCTATCCAGAGCCACCTATACACACCAGTCCTCCGGTAGCAGCTCCCCGCACCAGGCTTCCTGTGCGTGTCCTCGCGCCAGTACCACCAGTTCCAGCACCACGCACCAGGCCTCCAGTGTGCCTCGCCTGTTCAGCGCAGCCAGTGCTTTTCTCCCCTCCTGCGCTGCCGGAGTCTCCCGCTTTTTTAGCACAACCAGAGCTGTTCTCTTCTCCTGCGCTATCGGAGTCTCCCGCCTGTTCAGCGCAGCCAGAGCCTTTCTCCTCTCCTGCGCTGCCGGAGTCTCCTGTCTGCCCAGCGCCGCCAGTGCTCCCAGTCGGCCCAGCGCGTCCAGTGCGCCTCGCCTGTTCAGCGCAGCCAGAGCTTTTCTCCTCTCCTGCACTGTTGGGAGTCTCCCGCCTGCTCAGCGCAGCCAGAGCCTTTCTCCTCTCCTGCGCTGCCGGAGTCTCCTGTCTGCCCAGCGCCGCCAGTCGGCCCAGCGTCACCAGTCTGCCAGGATCCACCAGAAGTGCTAGTCTGCCAGGATCCGCCAGAAGTGCCAGTCTGCCAAGATCTCTAGATCGGCCAGACAACCTTAATCATCCAGGTCCACCAGCCAGCCAGGATTTACCGGAGCCTACTACCTGCCTGAGCTTCCTCTCAGTACTGAGCTTCCTCTCAGTACGAGGCTCCCTCTCTGTACTGGGCTCCCTCTCAGTACCGAGCTTCCTCTCAGTACCGAGCTTCCTCTCAGTACCGAGCTTCCTCTCAGTACTGAGCTCCCTCTCAGTACTGGGCTCCCTCTCAGTACCGGGCTTCCCCTCAGTACCGGGCTGCTTCGGTCCCTGGCTGCTTCGGTCCCGGGCTGCCCCTCTGTCCCGGGCTGCCCCTCTGTCCCGGGCTGCCCCTCTGTCCCGGGCTGCCCCTCTGTCCCGGGCTGCCCCTCTGTCCCGAGCTGCCCCTCTATCCCGAGTTGCCCCTCTGTCATGAGCTGCCCCTCTGTCCCGAGCTGCCCCTCTGTCCCGAGCTGCCCCTCTGTCCCGAGCTGCCCCTCTGTCCCGAGCTGCCCCTCGGTCCCGAGCTGCCCCTCAGTTATGTGGGGATCAGGGTGAGGACTATTAGGCCATGGTCGGCGGAGAAGGTGGATTATCCTAGGACGCGAAGGGGAGGAACTAGGACATTTATGGAGTGGGGTCCACGTCCCGAGCCAGAACCGCCACCATGGACAGACGCCCACCCGGACCCTCCCTATGCTCTTGAGGTGCGTCCCGGAGTCCGCACCTTAGGGGGGGGTTCTGTCACGCCTTGGTCATTGTATCTTGTGTTTTTGTTATATGTTTGGGTAGGCCAGGGTGTGACATGGGTTTATATGTTGTATTTTGTATTGGGGTTTGTATTAATTGGAAGTGTGTATTAGTAGGGGTGTGTCTAGTTAGGCTTGGCTGCCTGAGGCGATTCCTAATTGGAGTCAGCTGATTCTAGTTGTCTCGGATTGGGAACCGTATTTAGGTAGCTTGAGTGCGCGTTGTATTTCGTGGGTGATTGTACCTGTCTTTGTGTTAGTCACCAGATAGGCTGTATTAGTTTCATTCGTTTGTTGTTTTGTATTCTCAGTTATTTCATGTACAGCATTTTCTTCATTAAATGTCATGAGTAACCTACACGCTGCATTTCGGTCTGACTCTCTTCAAACAACAGACGAATGACATTACACAAGGAACAAAGCGCAAAGTCTTTTTGCGACTTTCTAAAATCATCAATTGCCTATAGTCGCATCATGCAGCCCATATACGTTTTGATTTCTAAGACATTCCAAGGTTCTAACCACATAACTCTATAGGTATTGTTTGAAATGTTCACTTTTACTCCCAACATATAGCCACTACATATGCGAACACGATCCGATATGGAAAAATTATATTCCTCGAACTATAAAATCAGCCTTTTGAATGTCAATAACCAGCTGAAACATTTTCAGGACGGCCACATTACTATTTGCAATATATATCCCTTGATTTTTACAAAACTATAAAAATGAAAAATATATGCAAAATATATATATTTTAAAAAATGTTGACAAGCAGCTATTTTGGACAAGCAGCTATTCTACAGTGGTATAGAACTGACTGGTCTCTACATAGTTATTAGTCAGATGTTGAAACACATGTTGCCATCAATCAATGGTTTCAGGTATATATGATCTATTTAGATTTACTGAAACGCATTAAAATGTTTTCTGCTTTGTGATAAAGACCCTGAGCATCCTCGAGGACAGCATTGGCTGCTTCCTCTGCTGCCTCCTGTACTGTCTCTGCCTCCTCTGCTGCAGTAGCTCCTACTATCCCTCCTCTTACTCCTCCTGCTGCTGCTGCCATCCCAACGACAAGTCCTGCAGCTATGCCTACCCCTGCACCTATCCCTGAACCCACTCCCACCCCTGACTCTAGTGTAAGTACTGGTCCTGCTACCTCCGCCACAGCTGCTGGCCCTATTGTCATTGAAGCTGCTATATGACTTTTGACTAAATTGATCAACGGTTGTGTAGCGAGTGAGAGTGGAATCATTATCGCCAGTATTACGCCAAATAGAGCTCCTATCACTGCACCTGTTAGTGTCCCTGACAATTTGATCATGAGTTTCTTCCTTGCTCTTTTCTTGGCTTGTTTTCTCATCTCTTCCTCTGACATCTGGCCTTTTAACTCCTTCCTAAGACCCTCTATCTCTGCTTGTATTAATCTCTCTGCCTCTTGGAGCATCTCGTTGGTGTAGAACCCTCCCCCGTTATCTCTCACCATCTTCTCTATGGTGTTGAGTAACTCTGCTACTTGGTACTGGTTGCTGTACCGACCCTGCTGATTGGTGTTCCAGTATTTGTTGTCGATCACGTGATAGCGGCCTCCACATTTCTCCACAAGCTTGTTCAGATCAGCATTCTGTTGGACAAACTTCTCAACGGTCAAACCATTGAGCTGGTCACCATGAGTGAAGAGGACTGTAGCATATTTGAAGGCCTCTGGTGAAAAATATGTCTCGATTTTCGCTACGGCTTCGTTCTCGTGGACTGTGTACCGTTCCACTTTCAGTACAATGAGAAAGGCATGTGGCCCTGGAGCACATTCTGTTATACATTTAACTATTTTAGGTTTCAGTTCCTCTTCAGGGATGTCAGTGTCAAAGAATCCAGGTGTGTCAATCAGGGTGATGTTTCTCCCTTTGATGTTCTTGGTCTGAGCTTTACATTTCTGTGTTGAGGAGGTGGAGGAACTGTCTGAGAGGAACACATCATCTTGTCCGAAGATGGTGTTTCCAGCACTGCTTTTACCTCCTCCGGTTTTCCCCAGCAGCACAATCCTGATGTCTATAGGGAGGGTTCAGAATTATAACTTGAAATGGATCAATCATATGGTAATAATGTATTTGATTTAAACTCACCTTGCTCTGGTCGAGTGCCTAATACGAACCCTCTGAGATGCAAAGCATTCTGGGCATTCTGAAAAGCCTGTAGATTACAACAAACAATACAACTGCAATGAAGGACTGTACCTGTTATTGTTGAAAAAATCTATAATTATGGATGTATGACAGTATTATTGAATGGCTTGGCTGAAATAGTGAAGTTAAAGGATTTTCCCCCCAATGCATTGAGTGAGCCTTTTTTCAAAGGTCTCTGCTCACCTTGGTAGAATCTCTGTCATTTGGATGGACAATGATGCGGACAAGGAAGGGGGTTCTGCTCGCTCGGTTCTGTTCATACCTACGGATCTCTTCTAGCAGAACCTGTGTTACCACGTTGTGAGGGAACTGGAGAACCACACCAGTTCCAACTACAGGGAAGGCAACGGAACGGAAGCCACGGTTCTCACAAGAGGTCAGAATTTTCCTCACACCCTGCCTCAGAGCCTGAGAGAGAACCAGAGGTCAAGGGTTAATGGAGGATCAATGGTCACAACACACACACATAAAGGGACACACCTGTACTGCTGGTCCTTGGGGGTTGTTGTCCCAGTGTGCACATCTGAGGAAGAAGACACGGCCAGAGCTGAGACCAGACAGTCCCTCCACTAGGACGTTGTCACCAGGTGCAGTCCGTCCCCCTGATTCCCTCACAAACGCTGTCATCATCCCTGGTCCAGCTGCCTCCAACAACGCATTACCAACACGGGAGGAGAGAGGGTCACTGCCAACCATGGGGGACACCAGGGCATCCACCTTCAGAGAAAAAGAGATGGGAAAAAAAGAGAGAACATTGAGTCAGTATGAAGTCAACCTAATTCACAGAATGTTGTTGAATCAAGGCTGTGGCCATGTCAGTGTGTCTCTCTCTCACCTCCTGTTTCTCTATGGTTCCCTGGATGATCTCCACCTGGACACAGACCTCTGGAGCCACTGGTCCCCTGATGGAGGCAGCAGTGGTGTCTCTCTGAGGAGCATGTGTAGTGGTAGTGGTGGTGCTGGACTCTACCTCCCATCCAGGAAACTCCCTCTTCCCCTCTAACAGCCTATCACAGGCCTCCTGCATGGCTTTCACTGCCTCTCCACTCACATCAATCAGAGTGACCTTGGTAAGGATGTGCTGTTTCCTCCCAAAGTCCCTCACTGCAGAGACTATGGCCTCAGAACACACCTTCAGAGGAACACCGAATATCCCCGAGCTGATGCAGGGCATGGCCAGGGTCTGGAGTTCCATGATCTCTGCCAGATCCAGGACTGTCTTTACTGTCTTCTCCAGCAGAGGGCGCTCATTCCCACCTACGTTGCCCCCTACTGGTCCCACTGCATGCAGCAGCATCTTACAAGGCAGATTCCCTCCTGTAGTCTCTACCACTGTACCTGTGGGCACTCTCCCTATCTGCCTAACCAGATCCCTGCTGGCCCGCTGTACCTCAGGCCCCCCTGCCCGGCTCAGAGCTGCAGCCACACCCCCAGCATGATCAAGGTCCTCATTGGCTGCATTCACCAGTACGTCTGCCTGTTCCTTGGTGATGTCACCTTGACACACCACTACCTGCAGTCCCAGACGGAGGCGATAGCTGGTGGCTGCGACCATCTCCTCCCGTATTAATCTGGTTCCTGCTTCGCTGACTACGCCATCCTGATTCTGTTGATGGTGT
The DNA here is from genome assembly GCF_021184085.1 of Oncorhynchus gorbuscha. NCBI lineage: Eukaryota > Metazoa > Chordata > Actinopteri > Salmoniformes > Salmonidae > Oncorhynchus > Oncorhynchus gorbuscha. Next base: position 15,158,233 of record NC_060193.1, read on the forward strand.
CTCACGACTGTTACACTGGACCTGCGTATCAGAAAGACCCCAATCTCCTCCCTCAGCTCCTGAACCTCCTTCATGTGGCCCAGCAGCTGCACTCTACACCCAGGACCATATCTGGCTACCACCCTGCATCTGCTCTGGTTCATCTCCTTCACCTTCATCTCAAATTTAGATTTCAGTTCAGCCAGAAGGGCACCTTTGGGCAGGTCAATCTTCTCCTCCCCAAACTCCCCCAGAAGATCCTTCTCAGCCTGGTCCAGTTTCCCAGAGGAGAGGGAGAACAGACGGAGCTCTGTATCCCCCAACTCTACCTCCACATGGAGTCCCAACCCCAGCAGACTGCTCAGGTTCCCAGGTCTCCCATACTCCTCCCTCAGGAAGGACAGGAGGTGGGGGGACACCTCAGGCACCACCCGCTCCAGCACCAGAGAGATCTTATCCGTAACCAACTGTCTGGCTGTCTGGACTTCATTTGCGTAGCCATGCAGGACCAGCTGAGCTGAGTCAAGGCGCGTCACCTTCACCCCTGGAACAACCTCACGTAGATCCTTCTCTATCACTTCACCTAGAAGAAGGAGCTGGACCTGTCCCAGATGACAGGAGGTGCTGATCTTCTCCTGCTTCCCTGTGCTCAGATGATGGAGTACATGTTCTTGACCACCAGGTGGAGATGTGTCGACCGGGAGGGAGTGGTGACTCTAGATTTGGAAAACAATCAAATCAAATCTAATTGTATTGGTCACATACACATGGTTTGCAGATGTTAATGCGAGTGTAGCGAAATGCTTGTGCTTCTTGTTCCTGACAGTGCAGTAATATCTAACAAGTAATCTAACAATTTCCCAACAACTACCTAATACACACAAATCTAAAAGGGGCGAATGAGAATATGGACATAAATATATGGATGAGCGATGGCTGAGCAGCATAGGTAAGGTGCAATAGATGGTATAAAATACAGTATATACACATATGATGAGTAATGTAAGATATGTCAACATTATTAAAGAGGCATTGTTTAAACTCCATTTGTTAAAGTGGCCAGTAATTGGGTCTCCATGTAGGCAGCAGCCTCTCTGAGTTAGTGATGGCTGTTTAGCAGTCTGATGGCCTTGAGATAGAAGCAGTCTTTCAGCCTTTCTGCCCCTGTTTTGATACACCTGTACTGGCCTCGCCTTCTGGATGATAGCGGGGTGAACAGGCAGTGGCTCGGGTGGTTGTTGTCTTTGATTATCTTTATTGCCTTACAAGTAAGTATTTGCAGGGTAATTACACTGTGATAATGAATACAATACGTTATTCATTTTCTACTTAAGTAGGTTTATGGATGTATTATTAAAAGGTAATCCGTCCAGCTGATTGTGGGAAATCTGATGATTCTACATTAAAGCGACTTGGTTGGTATTTTTCAGTTTACTTTAACATGGTTTCATTTAGTTAAAATGACTCTTCCCGCAATAATACAAAACCACACATTTATACCTCACAAACTGGCAAACGTCCAAGTGTGGGCTAACAGTGCAAATACAACAAAAGTGCATTGTGGTCATGATGATATGTGACTCACTGTATAGGTGTGTCTATATAGTCTGGCCTCACCTGACTCCTGACTGGGGAGGTTGTTGTGGGTGGCGGCTCCAGGCTGTCTCTCAGAGTGAGGAAGAGAGGTCCTCCAGGCACCTCCAAAACATGATTATGTTTCTGAAGTACCCTCTCCTGGACTGGAAGAGTTACAGACACATAATGAGTTGTTGTTGTCATGTAGTAGTAGTAATAACAATACCAACAATGATAATAACAACACGTTTACTATTTAGTAAGTGTAGTGTAGGCCGTCATTGTAAATAAGAATTTGTTCTTAACTGACTTGCCTAGTTAAATAAAGGTTAAATAAGTAAATAAATAAAAGTAAACATTTAGCATTTAGTCCAGGATTTGAAGAGTTAAAGTCTACATAGGCTAGAGGAGTTGTGCTATAATCTCTAAAGTAGTATACTGTAGGTACATCTTTAAAGTTAATAATTAATTTTAAAAGTTATTACAACAACATGTGTCTTCTTTTTTAGATTGATTATGTACTGTAGAATGAATTGATATAATGAAAAGCCAAAGTAATACATGTTTGCCTGTCTGTATAAGCGGATGTTGATATTGAAAAACAAACGTTCAGTTATGAAACGAGTTTGGCAAGACTAGGTTACATGGTAGAAAAACACTACATATTCAATCACTTAGCCTAAACATTTTCATACCTGTCTGGTCAATAAATGCGATCTTGTAGACTTTGTCACCAACTGATTCTACTGGTCCACAATCTCCGCCACCGGATTTACGTTTAATTCCAAAGTACCTTTTTATCATATGTTTCTGTGGTGGGTCCAGAGTCTGGCACTCGAAGAAAACAGGGTATTTGAAAACGTCCATATTATAAAGTAGCCTGGCTATTATTTTGTCGTTGACCCTAATAAAAATAGCAAATTAGTCGATCGAGGAGAATATAGACTACACTGCTGCCAACATATCCCCATGCACACACCGATTCATATTAATAAAAAAAAATCAGATTTACTTGATGAACTTTAGATATTGTCCGCCCTGGACTTGAGTTGGCCGGAAATATATAAATCTATTATTGGTTCATATTAAGTCCGTCCAGACCATCCCAAATCAATTTCTGTGGACGTGCGGCACTATTGAGAGGAATCGATGAATATGTCCCGGGCGTCCAGGTAGGCGTATTTTCAGCCGGTGTAAATTGATTGTCTATACGTAAATTGTTAGGTCGCCATGGTTAAAACATGAAACGTAACGCTTAAAGTAGATCGGTAAACGTACAAACCATATGTTACGACTATGAATTAACATTTACACGTTCAATTCTTACTTTACATCTCCCTTTACTCGGTTATAGATCTTTTTTATAGTCAGGAATGTGGCATCTGCAAAGGACATGAACCGAAAGTAGTTAGTCGAAGTTAGCGAGCCACTCAAGCAACTCTAGGCTATGTTAGTTGCTTTCCAACTTTAGGTTTCATTTCCAAAAGAAAAGTCGAGAGCTCGTTTGACAACGGCATTCGATATCGACGTTATACTAGTAGATGGTGTAGTATTGGCTTGGGCCTTTAGCAAATTACTTATGTGAGAATGATGCTATAAAGACAGAAGAACATTGGATAGAATAACCGCTTGAGCTGCAAAATAGAAAGTAAATATGATTTAGGCTTATTCCACTATATAAATATGCCATTCGGTGTGTTATCTAATGTCCATATAATTGCATAATTTATGTTTATAGCAGCGTGGGGTTAATGTGGTGATTATGTAACCTAATGAATCACACCTTTTCCAGTATTTGGGAGCACAGACTGTAGGCCTTATATTATGATATTTTTTCCTATTGTATTTGTGAATTCCACTCTGTATGTAGGCTTGTTATAGTCATTTGCGTTGCACAACCCCACCAAGCATTACATGTTTTATTTAACCTTTATTTAACTAGGCAAGTCAGTTAACCCCCTGGAGTCTAAGGGCCCGGGGCCGGGTTTCTACTTAATTATTTGGTAATACCGAGGATCATTTAGCCATTAGATTTACGATCCTGTAGGTATAAAACATAGATTGAAACGTTTATGGGATGAAATATACTACTATTATCCCATAGAAACACATTGAATAACAGATTCATACAATGAAAAAGGATAGTAAAAAAATAAATCAAAAGGAAGTTTGTTTTGAATTATCTGTCCTATCTATGTTGTGTATATAAATATATATATATATATTTGTGTTTGTGAGTGTCTCATCTTTCCATAGAGGAGTCACAATAGTTTGTAGCCCAAACCATTTGTCTGACAAACACCTCCGCAGATGCGGAAGGTCGACATCGGCGGATTGAGACTTAGCCCTTGCAAAAAAAAAGATATCTCTAGCATTAACCGACAGATTTTGATGGGGATTTTATGATTATGCTAATATCATTTTTTCACACAGACATTGACTATCTTTTCAAATGAAGGGTCGTAAATCCTGCCCTATAAAAAAATAGTCATGAAACATTTTTAGTGCATGATAACATTGCAACTGTAAACTCCTATGTTTGCCATGAGATCTTGTTATTCTCCCTTATGTATTTATTTGTGATAATTGCCACTGCTGTATATTTGTAACCCCTGCCAACAGACGTAATGCAACGTATGACTGATTAACACTATTGAACTGGAAATGTGTCTCATGTTCCTTTCAGTCTATAGTTCAGGTCAGTGGTTAACCAGCACAAACATCTAGTTCCACTAATAGCTAGCCTAGACATCTTTCACAAAAAAATATGTTACATATGGATAGGCACGAAATACAATTTCATTTGATCATCAAATCAAAATCCAACTATAATTGTCACATCCTTTGTAAACATGATCAAGACAAAGGAGATGATTGTGGACTATAGAGAAAGGAGGACCGAGCATGCTCCCATTCTCATCGACGGGGGCTGTAGTGGATCAGGTTGAGAGCCTCAAGTTCCTTGGTGTCCACATCAACAACAAACTGTCATGGTCCAAATACACCAAGACGGTCGTGAAGAGGGCACGACAACGCCTATTTCCCTTCAAGAGACTGAAAAGATTTGTTATGGGTCCTCAGATCTCCAAAAAGTTATACAGCTGCACAATCGAGAGCATCCTGACTGGTACTGCTTGCCATGCAGTAGCAGAGAGAACCGTCTATGACTAGGGTGGCCAGAGTCCTTGGCAATTTTTTGGGCCTTCTGACACCACCTGGTATAGAGGTCCTGGATGGCAGGGAGTTCTCTCTCTCTCAATGGTGATGCTATTGAACTTTTTGAGGATGTGTGGGCCCATGCCAAGTTTTTTCAGCCTCCTTACAGGGATTTTTTTTTTCACCTTTATTTAACCAGGTAGGCTAGTTGAGAACAAGTTCTCATTTGCAACTGCGACCTGGCCAAGATAAAGCATAGCAGTGTGAGCAGACAACAACACAGAGTTACACATGGAGTAAACAATAAACAAGTCAATAACACAGTAAGGCTACCAAAGTTGATTATTGAGAAATTCTATGGAGATGTCAGTATGTGGCAGGAGTTTTGGAGCCAGTATGAGACTGCTATTCACAACAATGATTCACTGTGTAAAAAAGAGAAGTTTATCTATCTGAAAACATATCTCACTGGACCAGCTGCAAAGGCAGTAGCAGGACTGATGTTAACAGACAGTAACTATGATCATGCAATCGCTCTACTCAAGAGCAGATTTGGAAGGAAAGATCTTGTGATTAGTGCTCATATGTCAAAGCTGCCGAATCTCACACCTGTGAATAAATCCTCTGATCTAAATGCATTGAGGCAGCTATATGATGAATGTGAAATTCAGATTAGGAGCTTGGAATCACTGGGTGTAGTGTCAGAATCCTATGGAAGCCTACTATTGCCAATCTTACTGCAGATGATTCCAGAGACATTTACATTTTACATTTACATTTAAGTCATTTAGCAGACGCTCTTATCCAGAGCGACTTACAAATTGGTGCATTCACCTTATGACATCCAGTGGAACAACCACTTTACAATAGTGCATCTAAATATTTTAAGGGGGGGGGGGGGTGAGAAGGATTACTTTATCCTATCCTAGGTATTCCTTAAAGAGGTGGGGTTTCAGGTGTCTCCGGAAGGTGGTGATTGACTCCGCTGTCCTGGCGTCGTGAGGGAGTTTGTTCCACCATTGGGGAGCCAGAGCAGCGAACAGTTTTGACTGAGCTGAGCGGGAACTGTACTTCCTCAGTGGTAGGGAGGCGAGCAGGCCAGAGGTGGATGAACGCAGTGCCCTTATTTGGGTGTAGGGCCTGATCAGAGCCTGGAGGTACTGAGGTGCCGTTCCCCTCACAGCTCCGTAGGCAAGCACCATGGTCTTGTAGCGGATGCGAGCTTCAACTGGAAGCCAGTGGAGAGAGCGGAGGAGCGGGGTGACGTGAGAGAACTTGGGAAGGTTGAACACTAGACGGGCTGCGGCGTTCTGGATGAGTTGCAGAGGACATAGCTCTTGACTATAGTCGTCAGAGGGGAGTAGATGATGAATGGAAAGTGTCTGAGATTATCAGTTTCCTACAGAAAGAGGTTCAGAGCAGGGAGAGAGCGCTACAAATGACAAGATCATACAACCAACAGAAAGAGAGCAAACCATGGAACAAGTCATGCTTCTCCAATGAAATGAAAACAAAAAGACCCAACATGCCCTCTGCTGCAGCACTGCATACAGCCAGCCAGAAGGAACAACAAACGTGTCTATTTTGTGACAGTGCAGACCACAAATCAGTAAACTGCCTTGACTACAATATTGCTACATGCAAAGAACGTGGGAAGATGCTTGGTATGTTTAGGACAGAGACACAGCAAAATTCTGTAAAGTCAAAGATGTGTCATGTGCAACATGTGGAAGCAGACATCACATTGCGGTGTGTACCAGTGAGAGGAGTGAGGTGCAACCCCCTACTGTTTCTGAAGCAGACATCACATTGCGGTGTGTACCAGTAAGAGGAGTGAGGTGCAACCCCCTACTGTTTCTGTAGATGCTGTTGTTTCCTCAGTTATTCCCCATTCAGTGAAGATGAAACCAGATGGACAGAACACTGTGTTGCTACAAACGGCCAAGGCATGGGTAGAAGGCCCATCGGGCAGGAAGATAGCGCGTTGCTTACTAGATGGAGGCAGTCAGAGAAGCGTCATACATGAAAACCTTGTGAAGGGCTTGAAGCTACCAGTAATCAGACAAGAGGCACTCACTCTTCACACCTTTGGCTGCCCCAGCAACGTCCCAACGCAACACAGTGAAAGTCATCTTGGAGAATGTCTGGGACAAACAGCAGAGAAGAGAGATAGAGGCAATTGAAACCCCACAAGTGTGCACAGCTGTGATGAAGGTTCCTGGTGAACGGATTCAGCATGAGCTCAGTAAAAGGGGACTGCAGCTCGCAGACTTTCCAGGAGATGACAATGATCCTGAACTCTCTGTCCTGATAGGAGCAGACTACTACTGGCAGATAGTATCTGGCAGAGGGGAGCGACTGACGGAGACGCTAGTTGCTTTTGAGAGCACCTGTGGATGGTCGGTGCAGGGACCCGTGTCCATGTCAAGTGTCGCCGAGGCAACCTGCATGTTCATCCCACTTGATGAAGACACACTAGTCTCCAAGCAACTGCATGCATTCTGGGAGCTTGAGTCTCTGGGTATTCTAAGCGAGAAAACACAGAACTCAGAGGAAAACGAGGCTCTTCAAAGGTTTGAGGAAACAACCACCTTCAAAGATGGGCGATACCATGTGGAGTTGCCATGGAAACGAGAAATGCCAGAACTCCAAGACAACTATAGAATCGCCAAGAAACGGTTTGAAGGTCTGAAGACAAGACTGAAGAAGGATGTGACGTTGTACAGCAGATACAATGAAGTAGTAGAAGACTACTTACAACAAGATATGGCAGAGGATGTGCCCAAGGACAACGCATCAAGTGCAGACAACGTAAAATACTACTTACCTCACCATGCAGTACTCCGAGAAGATAAGGTGACAACAAAACTGAGAGTGGTGTTTGATGCCTCATCCCATGAAGATGGCTGTCCATCTCTCAATGACTGTCTACTCACAGGACCAAACCTGAATCCGGATCTGCTCAGCGTTCTGATAAAGTTAAAACTACATGAGATCGCATTCATGGCAGACATCAAGAAAGCTTTCCTGCAGATATCCCTAGCAGAGAGAGACAGAGACGCCGTGAGATTTCTATGGCTCACTGGCCCACCAAGGGGAGAAAATGAAGAGGAGCTGCATGTGCTGAGGATGAAAAGAGTGGTATTTGGAGCTTCCCCAAGTCCATTTTTGCTGGCAGCTACAATCAGGAAGCACCTGAAACAATATGAAACAGAACAACCAGAAGTTGTAGAGATACTGAGAGGGTCACTCTACGTAGATGACTTCATTGCAAGTTCACGCAATGTTGAAGAGGCTTACCTTGTGACAACAACTGCAAAGCGAATGCTGGCGATTGCAGGCATGGACCTCTGCAAATGGATGACCAATTCTCCTGAATTGAAAACAAAATGGGAGGAGAGTACGACAACTGACCACCCGTTGACATTACAAACACAAGGATTAGTGCTGAAGGTTTTAGGTTTAGTATGGAGGCCGGAAACGGATGACTTTGTGTTTGACCTCAGGCCGTTACTGAGCATTCTAAGGCAAAAGGAAAACACAAAGAGAAGTGTTCTGCAGTCGTCTGCACGTATCTTCGACCCTCTTGGTTTCTTAACTCCCTTCACCATCAGGATCAAGTGCATGTTCCAGGAAATGTGGGAGAGGGGACTCAGCTGGGACGAAGAATTACCTTCTGATCTGACACGAGAATGGCAACAGTGGTGTTCAGAACTACCCCAGTTACACCAGCTCACCATATCAAGGTGGTACAGAACAGACATGCGGCCACAGAATAACCACACACTGAAACTACACATGTTCTGTGACGCAAGTGAAAGGGCTTACAGTGCAGTAGCTTACTTGCAAGGTGAGTCACAAGACAGGGAAACAACAAGTCCAGGGTAGCCCCACTTAAGAAAATGACGTTGCCTGTCAGTACCTGTTTTCAGGGAAGACGAGGGACCAAAAATATTCCACATAGTCTTCCGGAAGGCTTGTGTCACTGGGCAGCTCTCAGCGGTGTTTCCCTTTGTAGCCTGTAATGGTTTGCAAGCCCTGTCACATCCGACGAGCATCAGAGCCGGTGTAGTACGATTCGATCTTAGTCCTGTATTGACGGTTTGATGGTTCGTCGGAGGGCATAGCGGGATTTCTTATAAGCTACAGGGTTAGAGTCCCGCTCCATGAAAGCGGCAGCTCTAGCCTTTAGCTCAGTGCGGATGTTGCCTGTAATCCATGGTTTCTGGGTGGGGTATGCATGTACAGTCAGGAGGAATCAGGAGGATAGAATTGTGGTCAGATTTGCCAAATGGAGGGCGAGGGAGAGCTTTGTATGCATCTCTGTGTGTGGAGTAAAGGTGGTCCAGAGTTTTTTCCCTCTGGTTGCACGTTTAACATGCTGATAGAAATTTGGTAAGACTAATTTAAGTTTCCCTGCATTAAAGTCCGCTGCCACTAGGAGCGCCTCTTCTGTGTGAGCGTTTCCCGGTTTGCTTATGGCGGAGTACAGCTCATTGAGTGCGGTGTTACTGCCAGCCTCAGTCTGTGGTGGTATGTAGACAGCTACAAAAAATACAGATGAAAACACTAGTTAGATAGTGTGGTCTACAGCTTATCATGAGAAACTCTACCTTGGGTGAGCAAAACCTCAAGATTTCCTTAGATATCATGCACCAGCTGTTATTTACAAAAATACATAATCAGCCCCTCTTGTCTTACCAGACGCCGCTGTTCTATCCTGCCGATACAGCGTATAACCAGCCAGCTGTATGTTGATAGTGTCGTCGTTCAGCCAATACTCCGTGAAGAATAAGATATTACAGTTTTGAATTTGAATGTTGGTAGTTTAATCTTCCACGTAGGTCATCAATTTTATTTTCCAAAGATTGCACATTTGCTAGCAGAATGGAAGGCAGTGGGGGATTATTCGATTGCCTACAAATTCTCAGAAGTCAGCCCGCCCTCCGGACCCATTTTTCTCAGTCTTCTCTTCACGCAAATGACGTAGATCTGGGCCTGTTCCCGGGAAAGCAGTATGTCATTCACGTCGGGCTCGTCGGACTCGTTAAAGGAAAAAACAGGATTCTGCCAGATCGGGGTGAGTAATTGCAGTTCTGATGTCCAGTTATTTTCGGTCATAAGAGACGGTAGCAGCAACATTATGTACAAAATAAGTTAGAAAATAAGTTACAAACAACGCAAAGAACAAACAAAAAAACACAATTTGATAGGCACACGTAAAACGTCAGCCTTCTTCTCCGGTACCATCTTAACATCTTTGACCTCATGGCTTGGTTTTTTCATGCACTGTCAACTGTGAGACCTTATATAGACAGGTGTGTGCTTTTCCAAATAATGTCTAATCAATTGAATTGACCAGAGGTGTACTCCAAGCAAGTTGTAGAAACAGGATGCACCTGAGCTCAATTCTGAGTCTCAAAGCAAAGGGTCTGAATACTTATGTAATTAAGGTTTATTTGATATTTTATCTTATCTAAAACCCTGTTTTCAATTGACATTATGGGGTATTGTGTGTAGATTGATGAGAAATTAGTTGTAACCCGGTTAGCTACACCTGGGGTTGGAGTGAAAACTTACAGGAGGGTCGCTCTCCAGGAACTGGGTTGGGGACTCCTGCAATAGAGCCACACAATGCAGGCGATGAGTGTAGTATTAAACCCTTTTTTTACTGCAATAATTTTGCAGCGTAACTGCAGTTTGAGTGGAGTATACCTGCAGTTCAACTGCAGTTCACTTAAGTTATTCCGCAATTACTGCGTCAAAAGTTGACTGTTAATGCACTTTTATTGCAGTTGCAATCTTTTTTTGTAAGGGACACTTTGAAAGGCGGTGAAATGACAAAAGTGATCCGCTTGATCACGTCCAAGGTCTATGGTCCCAAGTACAATACAAAAAAAAGTGTATTTCTTTTGCAAGAAGGGGTGGTCGCGCACGTCATCTGTCAGGTGCGTAGGTTGACAAGTTCACAGCAGTTGTGCTGTTCGAATCAAACTGATTTGAGCGCTTGTACAGTAGCTATTATAAGAAAGCGAGTAGGCTACTTTGGATTACAATATGGAAGGTTACAAATACCCCGTTTTCTTCGAGGTTCCCAGTTTGGATCCAGCACAGAAAGAGAAGTTAGAAAAGTACTTTCAGGTTCGCCGTAAATCTGGTGGTGGAGACTGCGGACCGATAGACAATGTTGGTGACAACGTTTACAAGATCGCATTTATTGACCGGACAGGTATAGAAATATTGAGTTTACTATTTGAACTGTACTTGAGACTAAAGGTGAAACGGAAAAAAAGTATATTTACATGTTTTCCTGTCGATAATTGTGTAACAGTTTCACTTTCATATTTAAAGCTGGTCTATGCAGAAATCACTCCACCGTTTTCTTTTGTAAAAGTTCTAATAGTTAGCCTAATTTCAGTTTGTGACAAAACAAACATGAATAGTGTAGAGAATCTTTGTACCATCTAAACCTCCGTGAAATATGTTTTCCATAAACAACAATATTTTATTTTCATCTGTTTGAAGCTGGTGCACAAAACTGAAAGTAAAAGAGGCAAAAACTACACGAAAGAATGAGACTCATAGAAATAGCACAAATAGAACAGATCAACATCTTCTTAAACTTGCTTTCAAACGCAATGATAGATCTATAACTGACATTTCTATGTGAATGTGGGTGTCCCCCCAAAACGTTACATATTGCTGCTTTAAATTAGGCTGCATGCTAGCATGTTCACTTCACCCATGTCTCTGTGAGAACATAACTTGTAGAATTTAAAGGGTAGTTCACCCAAATTAAAAATGTACATATTGATTTCCTTACCCAGGAAACAGGGTATGGACAAGGTACACTACATGACCAAAAGTATGCGGACAACTGTGTGTCAAACATCTCATTCCAAAATCATGGGCATTAATATAGAGTTAGTCCCCCTTTACTCGTACAATAGCCTCCACTCTTCTGGGAAGGTTTTCCACTAGATGTTGGAACTTTGCTGTAGGGACTTTGTTCCATTCAGCCACAAGAGCATTAGTGAAGTCGACACCATTCTGTATACCTCTGGCCCTTCGTTAGACACTGTGTTAACTAACCTCCAGATGAGCTTCAATGCCACACAACTCTCCTTCCGTGGCCTCCAACTGCTCTTAAATGCAAGTAAAACTAAATCCATGCTCTTCAACCGATCGCTGTCCGCACCTGCCCGCCCGTCAGCATCACTACTCTGGATGGTTCTGACTTAGAATATGTGGACAACTACAAATACCTAGGTGTCTGGTTAGACTGTAAACACTCCTTCCAGACTCACATTAAACATCTCCAATCCCAAATTAAATCTAGAATCGGCTTCCTATTTCGCAACAAGGCATCCTTCACTCATGCTGCCATGCATACCCTCGTAAAACTGACCATCCTACCGATCCTCAACTTCGCCGATGTCATTTACAAAATAGCCTCCAACACTACTGAACAAATTGGATGCAGTCTATCACAGTGCCATCCATTTTGTCACCAAAGCCCCATATACTACCCACCACTGCGACCTGTATGATCTTGTTGGCTGGCCCTCGCTTCATACTCGTCGGCAAACCCACTGGCTCCAGGTCATCTACAAGTGTCTGCTAGGTAAAGCCCCGCCTTACCTCAGCTCACTGGTCACCATAGCAGCACCCACCAGTAGTCCCCGCTCCAGCAGGTATACCTCACTGGTCACCCCCAAAGCCAATTCTTCCTTTGGCTGCCTTTCCTTCCAGTTCTCTGCTGCCAATGACTTGAACGAACTGCAAAAATCTCTGAAGCTGTAGACTCTTACCTCCCTTACTAGCTTTAAGCACCAGCTGTCAGAGCAGTTCACAGATCACTGCACCTGTACATAGCTCATCTGTAAATAGCCCATCCAATCTACCGCATCCCCATACTGTATTTATTTATTTATCTTGCTCCTTTGCATCCCAGTATCTCAACTTGCACATTCATCTTCTGCACATCCTACCATTCCAGTGTTTAATTGCTATATTCTAAATACTTTTCTACCATGGCCTATTTATATTTTTCTGTATATTTATATTTTTGCTGTATATTTTTCTACTGTAATATTGATTGTATGTTTGTTTATTCCATATGTTGTTGTATGTGTTGAACTGCTATGCTTTATCTTGGCCAGGTCGCAGTTGCAAATGAGAACATGTTCTCAACTAGCTTACCTGGTTAAATAAAAGTGAAATAAAAAATAAATACATGTTGGACGATTAGGCCTGGCTCGCAGTCGGCCTTCCAATTTATCCCAAAGGTGTTTGATGCGGTTGAGGTCAGGGCTCTGTGCTGGCCAGTCAAGTACTTCCACATCAATCTCAACAAATATTTTCTGGATGGACCCTGCTTTGTGCACGGGGGCATTGTCATGCTGAAACTGGAAAGGACCTTCCCCAAACTGTTGCCACAAAGTTGGAAGCACAGAATCGTATATGCTGTAGCGTTAAGATTTCCCTTCACTGGAATTAAGGAGCTTGAACAATGAATCACTGCCCTAGACCATTTTTCCTCCTCCACTTAACTTTACAGTTGCCGCTTTATATTGGGGCAGGTAGTATTCTCTTGGCATCAGCCAAACACAGATTTGTCCATCGGACTGCCAGATGGTGAGGCGTGATTCATCACGCCAGGGAATGCATTTTTTATACTGCTCCAGAGTCCAATGGCGTTGAGCTTTACACCACTCCAGCCGACGCTTGGCATTGCGCATGGTGATGTTAGGCTTGTGAGCGGATGCTCGGCCATGGACATCTATTTCATGAAGCTCCCGACGAACAGTTCTTGTGCTGACGTTGCTTCCAGAGGCAGTTTGGAACTCGGCAGTGAGTGTTGCCACCGAGGACAGATAATATTTGACATGCTACGCGTTTCAGCACTCAGTCAATCCCGTTCTGTGAGATTGTGTGGCCTTCCACTTCGAGGCTGAGCTGTTGTTGCTCCTAGATATTTACACTTCACAACAACCACTCTTATAGTTGACCGTTCTAGAAGGGCAGAAATTGATAAACAAATAAAAATATATTTTGTTTTTGAGATTCTTCAAAGTAGCTACGCTTTGCCTTGATGACAGCTTTGCACACTCTTGGCATTCTCTCAACCAGCTCCATGAGTTCGTCACCCAGAATGCATTTCAATTAACAGGTGTGCCTTGTTAAAAGTTAATTTGTGGAATTTCTTTCTTAATGCATTTGAGCCAATCAGTTGAGTTGTGACAAGGTAGGGGTGGTATACAAAAGATTTGGTAAAATTTGGTAAAAGACCAAGTCCATATTATAGCAAGAACTGCTCAAATAAGCAAAGAGAAAATACAGTCCATCATTACTTTAAGACATCAAGGTCAGTCAATATGGATCATTTTCAAGAACTTTGAACGTTTCTTAAAATGCAGTTGCAGAAACTATCAAGTGCTATGATGAAACTTGCTATCATGAGGACCGCCACAGGAAAGGAAGACCCAGAGTTACTAGAGCCGGGCGGTATAACGTATTTTACTATATTCCGGTATTGATGCACGGACCGGTTTGGGTTTTTACTTTACCTTCTATAACAGTATTTGAATGATTGGTTTGTTAAATGTGATACGCCTTGTGTAACGTCCATTTTTATAGTTTACTCCGCTACTTGAGTCATCCCTCTCCGCTCTCAATTCAAGGGCGTTATTTGCATGGGAAACGTGTTAACATTGCCAAAGCAAGTGAGGTAGATAATATAGCAAGTGAGGTAGATAATATAGCAAGTGAGGTAGATAATATAGCAAGTGAGGTAGATATATAAAGTGAAATAAACAAAACAAAAATTACAGTAAACATTACACATACAGAAGTTTCAATACTCTCTCTCTCTCTCCACGCCGCTTTACCACACAGACCTAGTCCCACCCCCTGTCACTCAAGAGGCCCTTTTGTTGTTGCTTGACCATGAGACACTTTCGTTCAGTCTGCTTGGTCAATGCAGCACATGCAACAATGTTGATGACAACAATGTTGTTTCCAATTTGATCGTAATTTAAATTCACAAGCGTTCTTTAGTTACAATATTAGTTTGTGTTTCTTACATCTGCAAACAGCTAGTTTGTATTTTCTTAGAAAGTTAAGCTAAATCCTGTTAGCTTGCTAGCTAACTAGCTAATAAAGTACTGAGTCAGAGCAAACAGCTAGCTAATACAGCCTTAAAACAATGCTGGTGAAAGCATAAATCAGCATATTTATCTTCTAAATCAAAGAGGAATAGGGGGAACATGAATATGTTGGCTATATGCATAAAGATGTAATGTAGCCAAAGATTATAGGGTCCCCTAGGAAACACAGAACATCACTGGTTTCTACCCTGTCACAGTAACTCGTTCATGGCATTTTCATTCTTTGTCATGTCAAACAACACTGTATTCAAAGTGCCCACTATTATTTATATTCTAAACTATAGAATTAGAATAAACATATTTTCATGATTCCAAAAGTTCACCCAAAGTGTTTTGATCTAAATCGCAATTGCAACATTAAAAATAAGGCAGAGAATTTTTGCCCATATCGTGGCAGTGTGGAAATGATCTCAAATGATTGCAGGAAATGGGGAAATTGATGGAAATGCAGGAAATTATTTAAGTTGAAGTTGAATTTAACAGTATAAAACAATCAGAATGGAGAGAGACCCATTGAAATCATTTAGAATATACTGTATGTGTTGCCACCCTAGGGTCAAGCACTACTCACAAATTTAGAACTTTTATTAATGAATAACATCAAATACCGTCATACCAACAAAAATTTGAAAAATACCATGATATGATATCTTGGCCGTATCACCCAGCCCTAAGAGTTACCTCTGCTGCAGAGGATAAGTTCATTAGAGTTACCAGCCTCAAAAATTGCAGGCCAAATAAATGCTTCACAGAGTTCAAGTAACAGACACATCTCAACATCAACTGTTCAGAGGAGACTGAGTGAATCAGGCCTTCATGGTTGAATTGCTGCAAAGAAACCACTACTAAAGGACACTAAGAAGAAAATATTTTTTTGTGCCAAGAAAGACAAGCAATGGACATTAGACAGATGGAAATCTGTCCTTTGGTCTGATGAGTTTGTTTTGGTCCAACCGCTGAGTCTTTGCAGAGTATGAGAACGGATGATATCTGCATGTGTGGTTCCCACCGGGAAGCATGGAGGAGGAGGTGTGATGGCGTGTGGGTGCTTTGCTGGTGACAGAATTCAAGGTACACTTAACCAGCATGGCTACGACAGATTTCTGCAGCGATACACCATCCCATCTGGTTTGGGCTTAGTGGGACTATAATTTGTTTTTCAACAGGACAATGATCCAACACACCAGGCTGTGTAAGGGCTATTTGATGAAGAATGAGAGTGATGGAATACTGCATCAGATAATCTGGCCTCCATAATCACCCAAACTCAACCAAATTGAGATGGTTTGGGATGAGTTTGACCGCAGAGTGAAGGAAAAGCAGCCAACAATTGCTCAGCATATGTGGCAACTGCTTCAAGACTGTTGGAAAAGCATTCCAGGTGAAGCTGGTTGAGAGAATGCCAAGAGTGTGTAAAGCTCTCAAGGGAAAGGGCGGCTACTTTGAAGAATCTAAAATATATTTTGATTTGTTTAACACTTTTTTGGTTACTACGTGATTCCATATGTGTTATTTCATAGTTTTGATTTCTTCACTATTATTCAACAATGTAGAAACCCTTGAGTAGGTCTGTTCAAACTTTGGACTGGTACGAAATATGTATATAATTCATTTTCCATGAGTCTATTGGAAAAAATAATAGGATGTGTTGTCAAAACAAATGAATGCATTCAAAAGTGAAAAAAAATATTATTAAAGGGTAAATTATTTTCATATTTATATGTAACGGCTGTTGGTGGAAGAATGTGAGGATCAAAGCACAGCGTGGTACGTGTTCATGTTTGTTTATTGACACTGAACACTGAACACAAAAATAACAACGGGAATAACCGAAACAGTCCTGAAAGGTAAAAAACACTCAACAGAAATCAACTACCCACAAGACACAGGTGGGAAAAGGCTACCTAAGTATGGTTCTCAATCAGAGGCAACGATCGACAGCTGTCCCTGATTAAGAACCATACCAGGCCAAAACAAAGAAATACAAACACATAGAAAAAGAACGTAGAATGCCCACCCAAATCACACACTGACCAACCCAAAAATAGAGTCATAAAAAGCTCTCTACGGTCAGGGTGTGACACACACTTTGAACATTTTGAGATTTTGGGGCTTCGTCAAGCAACTAGTTACCAACAACAAAAAAACAATTTACTATGATGTCTGTGTTTATTGTGGAGCCATGAAAAATTATCTATTTGGAATTATAGTAATGTGCAGCCAAACTGAAAATGTTGGCTCAGTAGTGCACTTTGTGATAAAATCACCAGATTTGGCTTAGAGGCAGATGTACATGTACTGTATCTACCCTGAAAATGTTTAGATATGGAGCAGTTTTGGTCCATAAATCAAATCAAATTTTATTTGTCACATACACATGGTTAGCAGATGTTAGTGCAAGTGTAGCGAAATGCTTGTGCTTCTAGTTCCGACAATGCAGTAATAACCAACGAGTAATCTAACAATTCCAAAACTACTACCTTATAAACACAAGTGTAAGGGGATAAAGAATATGTACATAAAGATATATGAATGAGTGATGGTACAGAGTGGCATAGGCAAGATACAGTAGATGGTATTGAGTGCAGTATATACATATGAGATGAGTATGTAAACAAAGTGGCATAGTTAAAGTGGCTAGTGATACATTTATTACATAAGGATGCAGTAGATGATATAGAGTACAGTATATACGTATACATATCAGATGAATAATGTAGGGTATGTAAACATTATATTAGGTAGCATTGTTTAAAGTGGCTAGTGATATATTTTACATTTCCCATCAATTCTCATTATTAAAGTGGCTGGAGTTGAGTCAGTGTGTTGGCAGCAGCCACTCAATGTTAGTGGTGGCTGTTTAACAGTCTGATGGCCTTGAGACAGAACCTGTTTTTCAGTCTCTCGGTCCCAGCTTTGATACACCTGTACTGACCTCACCTTCTGGATGATAGCGGGGTGAACAGGCAGTGGCTCGGGTGGTTGTTGTCCTTGATGATCTTTATGGCCTTCCTGTGACATCGGGTGGTGTAGGTGTCCTGGAGGGCAGGTAGTTTGCCCCCGGTGATGCGTTGTACAGACCTCACTACCCTCTGGAGAGCCTGACGGTTGTGGGCGGAGCAGTTGCCGTACCAGGCGGTGATACAGCCCAACAGGATGCTCTCGATTGTGCATCTGTAGAAGTTTGAGTGCTTTTGGTGATAAGTCAAATTTCTTCAGCCTCCTGAGGTTGAAGAGGCGCTGCTGCGCCTTCTTCACAATGCTGTCTGTGTGGGTGGACCAATTCAGTTTGTCTGTGATGTGTACACCGAGGAACTTAAAACTTACTACCCTCTCCACTACTGTTCCATCAATGTAGATAGGGGGGTGTTCCCTCAAGTCCACAATCATCTCCTTAGTTTTGTTGACGTTGAGTGTGAGGTTATTTTCCTGACACCACACTCCGAGGGCCCTCACCTCCTCCCTGTCTCGTCGTTGTTGGTAATCAAGCCTACCACTGTCATGTCATCCACAAACTTGATGATTGAGTTGGAGGCGTGCGTGGCCACGCAGTCGTGGGTGAACAGGGAGTACAGGAGAGGGCTCAGAACGCACCCTTGTGGGGCCCCAGTGTTGAGGATCAGCGGGGTGGAGATGTTGTTACCTACCCTCACCACCTGGGGGCGGCCCGTCAGGAAGTCCAGTACCCAGTTGCACAGGGCGGGGTCGAGACCCAGGGTCTCGAGCTTGATGACGAGTTTGGAGGGTACTATGGTGTTAAATGCTGAGCTGTAGTCGATGAACAGCATTCTCACATAGGTATTAGGGCAGTATGCAGTGTGGTTGAGATTGCATCGTCTGTGGACCTATTTGGGCGCTAAGCAAATTGGAGTGGGTCTAGGGTGTCAGGTAGGGTGGAGGTGATATGGTCCTTGACTAGTCTCTCAAAGCACTTCATGATGACGGAAGTGAGTGCTACGGGGCGGTAGTCGTTTAGCTCAGTTACCTTAGCTTTCCTGGGAACAGGAACAATGGTGGCCCTCTTGAAGCATGTGGGAACAGCAGACTGGGATAAGGATTGATTGAATATGTCCGTAAACACACCAGCCAGCTGGTCTGCGCATGCTCTGAGGGCACGGCTGGGGATGCCGTCTGGGCCTGCAGCCTTGCGAGGGTTAACACGTTTTTATGTTTTACTCACCTCTGCTGCAGTGAATGAGAGTCCGCATGTTTTGGTTGTGGGCCGTGTCAGTGGCACTGTATTGTCCTCAAAGCGGGCAAAAAAGTTATTTAGTCTGCCTGGGAGCAAGACATCCTGGTCCGTGACTGGGTTGGTTTTCTTTTTGTAATCCATGATTGACTGTAGACCCTGCCACATACCTCTTGTCTGAGCCGTTGAATTGCGATTCTACTTTGTCTCTATACTAAGGCTTAGCTTGTTTGATTGCCATGCGGAGGGAATAGCTACACTGTTTGTATTCGGTCATGTTTCCGGTCACCTTGCCCTGATTAAAAGCAGTGGTTTGCGCTTTCAGTTTCACACGAATGCTGCCATCAATCCACGGTTTCTGGTTAGGGAATGTTTTAATCGTTGCTATGGGAACGAAATCTTCAATGCATGTTCTAATGAACTCGCTCACCGAATCATTTGTCAATGTTGTTGTTTGACGCAATACGAAACATATCGTATTGCTTAGGAGGTGTGGCAGCCTCCTAAAAAAATGTAAATGTATTTTTAGATTCCAGTCAGTGTCTCTGTACCAAGTTGACTCATCTTTCAGATGGAATTGAATTGATAGCCTAGCATTACAATGTTAGAGTTAAAGTCTGATGGCACCGTTGCCCATATCGCCGGCCGTTCTTACTGTAGATTGTACCCATAAATCAGATTAGCTCAAACGCTCATTTCTCAGCCCGTTGAGTATCACAGACACACTTTTTTTTATATGAATAACAGAGCAATGATCATGTTGCTATGGATGAAATGTAGCAAAATAACTGTTAAAAACATGAAAAACATACAAAAGTGTTTTTAACAACAAATTGAACTAAAAGTGATTTAAAAGTGATTTACTTATTTTGGGGGAATAAAACCATTTCTGTGAATTACAAAAGTTTAATAAAATAACATGTTACTGCTTGACAGTGTCTCTTAATAATATGTGGTAAAAAAATGACCCATTTGGTGCTTTTAAGATTAAAATGTGTTGCCACTTTTAGGGTTGTTATTTCTATTATCACTACTATGACTATAATAACAACAACTCATTATGACTGTGTAACTCTTCCAGTCCAGGAGAGGGTACTTCAGAAAGCTCATTATGACTGTGTAACTCTTCCAGTCCAGGAGAGGGTACTTCAGAAAGCTCATGTGTTGGAGATGCCTGGAGGACCTCTCATCCTCACTCTGAGAGACAGCCTGGAGCCTCCACCCACAACAGCCTCCCCAGTCAGCAGTCAGGAGGTGAGGCCAGACTATACAGTACAGCTGCACCTATATAGTGCATGCTTAGTCACTTAACTTGTTAGATAAAACATTTGTCTTCCATAATATGAGGTCAATATACACATTGTAATTGCATCCCAGTAAACACATATCGTGGATCTGCCTGTCAGGTAATGGCTTTATTAACCCTTTCAAATGAGGTCAAAATAGTCTGCATTGATTTTATTGCATGTTTGATTTTGTGATTTTATGTGATGTTATGATGAGTAAAATATACATCTACAATATGAGAAATGACAAGAACATATATTTTAGCCAAACGAATCTGTATTAAACTAAAATGGACAAATGCCAAACGAGTTGATAGATTTCTAATATAATCCAGACGCAGCTGTACGGTTGACCTACAATAATAAATGAATAATAAACGTAGATAAAGACAGACATAATAATCATTAACAGTGGAATTCCCCAGGATTTACACCTTTTATCTCTGACTCTAGAGTCACCAGTCCCTCCCATTCCATCCCTCCCTCCCTGTCCAGACATTGCCACCTGGTTTCCTAGAGCATGAACTCCATCTAGACTCCTACTTCCTGAGATACCTGAAGGAGAGCCCTGGGGCTGGAAGAGACCTGCAGCAGCAGCTGTCCTCTCTGGGCTGCTCTGTCCACCTCCATCCAGAGGACGGGAGGGCAGTGGTCAGAGGCTCAGGCCAAGCTGGGTCATGTGGAGATGGGGTTGGGGTGGGACCATGGAAGGTACAGGTCGAGAGACTGTTCAAACAGCTCCAGGAGCGGTACAAATACCACTATGAGGTAGACCCACGTAAGCTCCAGACTCTGCTGCAGAGCAGTACCCTGGGTTCGGAGGATGTGAGGGTTTACTGCGAGGCAGGGGAAGGGTTTGCGGTGGTGGTTGGGGAGGGGCCCGAGCTCCAGGCCAAGCTGAAGGAGCTGGAGGCCTTCCAGGGTCAGGGTCTGAGCTCCTGGAAGCAGGAGAAGATCAGCACCACCTGTCGTCTGGGACAGTCCAAGCTCCGGCTTCTAGGTGAAGTGATAGAGAAGGATCTAGTTGAGGTTGTTCCAGGGGTGAAGGTGACACGGGGTGACTCTGGCCAGCTGGAGCTGATGGGTTCAGCAAGTGATATCTGGACAGCCAGACAGTTAGTTACAGATAAGATCTCTCTGGTGCTGGAGCGGGTGGTGCCTGAGGTGTCCGTCCACCTCCTGTCCTTCCTGAGGGATGAGTATGGGAGGCCTGGGAACCTGAGCAGTCTGCTGGGGTTGAGACTCCATGTGGAGGTAGAGCTGGGGGACACAGAGCTCCGTCTGTTCTCCCTCTCCTCTGGGAAACTGGAGCAGGCTGAGAAGGACCTGCTGGGGGAGTTTGGGGAGGAGAAGATTGATGTGCCCAAAGGTGCCCTCCTGGTTGAACTGAAGTCTAAGCTTGAGACGAAGGTGAAGGAGATGAACCGAAGTAGACGCAGGGTGGTGGCCAGGTATGGTCCTGGGTGTAGAGTGCAGCTGCTGGGTCACCTGAAGCAGGTTCAGGAGCTCATGGAGGAGATTGGGGCCTTTCTGAAAGACCAGTCCAGTGTAAGAGTTGTGGGACATCCTCAACAGAACCATGGTGGCATAGACAGTGAAGCAGGTGCCGGACCAAGACCTAACGAGACGATCGCAGCCACCAGCTATCACCTCCAGGGTGGGCTGCAGGTAGTTGTTTTTCAGGGTGACATCACCAAGGAACGGGCAGACGCACTGGTGAACGCAGCCAATGAGTATCTGGATCACGCTGGGGGCGTGGCTGCAGCTCTGAGCCGGGCGGGGGGGCATGAAGTACAGCGGGCCAGCAGGGATCTGGTTAGGCAGATAGGGAGAGTACCCACAGGTACAGTGGTAGAGACTACAGGAGGGTGGCTGCCTTGTAAGATGCTGCTGCATGCAGTGGGACCAGTAGGGGGCAGTGCAGGTGGGAATGAGGGCCCTCTGCTGGAGAAGACAGTAAAGGCAGTCCTGGATCTGGCAGAGACCCTGGAGCTCCAGACCCTGGCCATGCCCTGCATCAGCTCGGGGATATTCGGCGTTCCTCTGAAGGTGTGTTCTGAGGCCATAGTCTCTGCAGTGAGGGACTTTGGGAGGGAACAGCACATCCTTACCAAGGTCACTCTGATTGATGTGAGTGGAGAGGCAGTGAGAGCCATGCAGGAGGCCTGTGATAGGCTGTTACAGGGGAAGAGGGAGTTTCCTGGATGGGAGAGAATGTCGAGTACCACCACTACCACTACACATGCTCGTCAGAGAGACACCACTGCTGCCTCCACCAGGGGACCAGTGGCTCCAGAGGTCTGTGTCCAGGTGGAGATCATCCAGGGAACCATAGAGAAACAGGAGGTGAGAGAGAGACACACTGACATGGCCACAGCCTTGATTCAACAACATTCTGTGAATTATGTTGACTTCGAACTGACCCAATGTTCCCTTTCTCTTTTACATTTTCTTTTCCTTTTTCTCTTCCCCTTTTACTTGATTTATTTGTCGTCGTCCCCCCCCTCTGTCTTTCTGTCTGTGTCTGTCTCTCTGAAGGTGGATGCTCTGGTGTCACCCATGGTTGGTAGTGACCCTCTATCCTCCCGAGTGGGTAATGTCTTGTCTGAGGCAGCTGGACCGGTGCTGATGACAGCATTTCTGAGGGAATCCGGGGGACGGACTGCACCTGGTGACAATGTCCTGGTGGAGGGACTGTCTGGTCTCAGCTCTGGCCGTGTCTTCTTCCTCAGCTGTGCACACTGGGACAACAATCCCCAAGGACCAGCTGTACAGGTGTGTGTGTGTGTGTTATGACCTTTGAACCTCCATTAACCCTTGACCTCTGGTCCTCTCTCAGGCTCTGATGCAGGGTGTGAGGAAAATCCTGACTGCTTGTGAGAACCGGGGCTTCCGTTCCGTTGCCTTCCCTGTAGTTGGAACTGGTGAGGTTCTCCAGTTCCCTCACAACGTGGCAACGCAGGTTCTGCTAGAAGAGATCCGTAGGTATGAACAGAATCGAGCGAGCAGAACCCCCTTCCTTGTCCGCATTGTCGTCCATCCCAATGACAGAGATTCTACCAAGGTGAGCAGAGACTTTTAAAGGTCTCAAAGAATTAAACAAAATGTCCATTAACTTCAATATGTTTAAGCGAATCACATTGGAGATTATCTGAAGCCCTTATATCATACTGTGTAATATATCAATAATGGCAGATTTTTTAACAATCACATTTCTTCATTGCAGCTTTTCAAACTACCCAGAATGCTTTGCATCTCAGAGGGTTCAAATTGGGCACTCGACCAGAGCAAGGTGAGTTACAACACTTCACTCCCACCTTTAAATCAAATACATTATTACGATATGATTGATCCATTTCAAGTTATAATTCTGAACCCTCCCTATAGACATCAGGATTGTGCTGCTTGTTATAACCGGAGGAGGTAAAAGCAGTGCTGGAAACACCATCTTCGGACAAGATGATGTGTTCCTCTCAGACAGTTCCTCCACCTCCTCAACACAGAAATGTAAAGCTCAGACCAAGAACATCAAAGGGAGAAACATCACCCTGATTGACACACCTGGATTCTTTGACACTGACATCCCTGAAGAGGAACTGAAACCTAAAATAGTTAAATGTATAACAGAATGTGCTCCAGGGCCACATGCCTTTCTCATTGTACTGAAAGTGGAACGGTATACAATCTATTCAAGACTGTAGCAAAAATCAAGGCATATTTTTCACCAGAGGCATTTAAATATGCCACAGTCCTCTTCACTCATGGTGTCCAACAGAATGATGAATTGAACAAGCTTGTGGAGAAATGTGGAGGCCGCTGTCACGTGATCGACAACAAATACTGGAACACCAATCAGCAGGGTCGGTACAGGAACAATCAGTACCAAGTAGCAGAGTTACTCAACACCATAGAGAAGATGGTGAGAGATAACGGAGGAGGGTTCTACACCAACGAGATGCTCCAAGAGGCAGAGAGATTAATACAAGCAGAGATGGAGAGTCTTAGGAAGGAGTCAACTGGCCAGATGTCAGAGAAAGAGATGGGAAAATAGGCTAAAGAAATAGTGAGAAATAAACTCCTGATCAAACTCTCAGGGACACTAACAGTTGTCTTTGGGACGTCCACAACAACAGGAGCAGTCAGAGGAGGGTCCGTAGGAGTTACTGCAGCAGAGGAGGCAGAGACAGTACCGGAGGCTTTAAACTAAGGTTCTGAATGTGCAAGAAGAAAACCTTTTGAAAGGTTATAGTAACAGATAAACCTGGAATCATTGGATAAAAAATGATGGAAAAGTATGATTCAACATCTGACTAACTATGTAGACATCAGTCAGTTAAATTCAACTGTGCAATAGCTTTTTGTCCCATTTTTTTCTTTCTGATTTGTTAAAAGCAGGCGACAGGGTTATGGTTAAACTGAATTAATATTACATTGTTCAATTTGAGGTTAAATTGTTTTTATGTTTAATGTACAAATTGACTAATTGAATTAATCATTTGAACCTGTGTTTAATGATTTGAAACGGTATTGAATAAATATGTCATTCAGTTCAATGTTTATATTTTCAGTTTCAATCGGGTAATTATTGCATTCATTGTCTGTGTATCAAGTTTATAAACCATCATTTCAAGTTAATCAAAGTTCAATATATTAAACTTCACAGATGCATTTAGATTCTGTTTTCAAGTTCAGTTCTCTAAATCAGTGCCATTTTTAGCATGCCAATCCTGGTGGGGCAAACAAACCAAAAAATGTTTTGATGCGTGCCAGCAAAGCCACGACACAACACTGAACAAATCAAATCAAATGTTATTTGTCACATACACATGGTTAGCAGATGTTAATGCGAGTGTAGCGAAATGCTTGTGCTTCTAGTTCCGACAATGCAGTGATAACCAACAAGTAATCTAACTAACAATTCCAAAACTACTGTCTTATACACAGTGTAAGGGGATAAAGAATATGTACATAAGGATATATGAATGAGTGAAGGTACAGAGCAGCATACAGTAGATGGTATCGAGTACAGTATATACATATGAGATGAGTATGTAGACAAAGTAAACAAAGTGGCATAGTTAAAGTGGCTAGTGATACATGTATTACATAAGGATGCAGTCGATGATGTAGAGTACAGTATATACGTATGCATATGAGATTAATAATGTAGGGTAAGTAACATTATATAAGGTAGTATTGTTTAAAGTGGCTAGTGATATATTTACATAATTTCCCAGAGCCTTACGGTTGAGGGCGGAGCAGTTGCCGTACCAGGCGGTGATACAGCCCGCCAGGATGCTCTCGATTGTGCATCTGTAGAAGTTTGTGAGTGCTTTTGGTGACAAGCCGAATTTCTTCAGCCTCCTGAGGTTGAAGTGTGTCAGGTAGGGTGGAGGTGATATGGTCCTTGACTAGTCTCTCAAAGCACTTCATGATGACGGAAGTGAGTGCTACGGGGCAGTAGTCGTTTAGCTCAGTTACCTTAGCTTTCTTAGGAACAGGAACAATGGTGGCCCTCTTGAAGCATGTGGGAACAGCAGACTGGTATAGGGATTGATTGAATATGTCCGTAAACACACCGGCCAGCTGGTCTACGCATGCTCTGAGGGTGCGGCTGGGGATGCCGTCTGGGCCTGCAGCCTTGCGAGGGTTAACACGTTTAAATGTCTTACTCACCTCGGCTGCAGTGAAGGAGAGTCCGCATGTTTTCGTTGCAGGCCGTGTCAGTGGCATTGTATTGTTCTCAAAGCGGGCAAAAAAGTTATTTAGTCTGCCTGGGAGCAAGACATCCTGGTCCGTGACTAGGCTGGCTTTCTTCTTGTAGTCCGTGATTGACTGTAGACCCTGCCACATGCCTCTTGTGTCTGAGCCGTTGAATTGAGATTCTACTTTGTCTCTGTACTGACGCTTAGCTTGTTTAATAGCCTTGCGGAGGGAATAGCTGCACTGTTTGTATTCGGTCATGTTGCCAGACACCTTGCCCTGATTAAAAGCAGTGGTTCGCGCTTTCAGTTTCACGCGAATGCTGCCATCAATCCACGGTTTCTGGTTAGGGAATGTTTTTATCGTTGCTATGGGAACGACATCTTCAACGCACGTTCTAATGAACTCGCACACCGAATCAGCGTATTCGTCAATATTTTTATCTGATGCAATACGAAACATGTCCCAGTCCACGTGATGGAAGCAGCCTTGGAGTGTGGAGTCCGCTTGGTCGGACCAGCGTTGGACAGACCTCAGCGTGGGAGCCTCTTGTTTTAGTTTCTGCCTGTAGGCAGGGATCAACAAAATGAAGTCGTGGTCAGCTTTTCCGAAAGGGGGGCGGGGCAGGGCCTTATATGCGTCGCGGAAGTTAGAGTAACAATGATCCAACCCCTGGTTGCGCAATCGATATGCTGATAAAATTTAGGGAGTCTTGTTTTCAGATTAGCTTTGTTAAAATCCCCAGCTACAATGAATGCAGCCTCCGGATAAATGGTTTCCAGTTTGCAAAGAGTTAAATAAAGTTCGTTCAGAGCCATCGATGTGTCTGCTTGGGGGGGGGATATATACCGATGTGATTATAATCGAAGAGAATTCTCTTGGAAGATAATGCGGTCTACATTTGATTGTGAGGAATTCTAAATCAGGTGAACAGAAGGATTTGAGTTCCTGTATGTTTCTTTCATGTCTCGTTAGTCATGAGGCATACGCCCCCGCCACTCTTCTTACCAGAAAGATGTTTGTTTCTGTCGGCGTGATGCGTGGAGAAACCCGTTGGATGCACCGCATCGTATAGCGTCTTCCCAGTAAGCCATGTTTCCATGAAGCAGAGAACGTTGCAGTCCCTGATGTCCCTCTGGAATGCTACCCTTGCCCGGATTTCATCAACCTTGTTGTCAAGAGACTGGACATTGGCAAGAAGAATGCTGGGGAGTGGTGCGCGATGTGCCCTTGT
Organism: Oncorhynchus gorbuscha; assembly: GCF_021184085.1. Taxonomy (NCBI): domain Eukaryota; kingdom Metazoa; phylum Chordata; class Actinopteri; order Salmoniformes; family Salmonidae; genus Oncorhynchus; species Oncorhynchus gorbuscha. Next base: position 15,185,524 of record NC_060193.1, read on the forward strand.
CCGGAGTCTGACCAGAAGACCGCTACGTTTCCCTCTTTTTCGGAGTCGTTTTTTTGGGTCGCTGCATGCGATACATTCCGTTGTCCTGTTTGTAAGGCAGAACACAGGATCCGCGTCGCGGAAAACATATTCTTGGTCGTAATGATGGTGAGTTGACGCTGATCTTATATTCAGTAGTTCTTCTCGATTGTATGTAAAGAAACCTAAGATGACCTGGGGTACCAATGTAAGAAATAACACGTAAAAAAACAAAAAACTGCATAGTTTCCTAGGAACGCGAAGCGAGGCGGCCATCTCTGTCGGCGCTATAGCACTATAACGGTGCCCACAAACTGTTGAGACCTACATAAAGCTGTCCCAACAGCAGAGCTTTCTTTTCAGCACCATGGAGTGAATCCTTACCAACGCTACACCTGGCTATCAGCTGAACATAGCTGATATGGCTGACTTCTCCACAACTACCTGCGGAGGTCATTCCAGGAGCAGCTCTGGATGGAGACGGGCACACCAAATGGTCACCTACCTGATGTCACCAGGGCAGGTGCCAACAACACCCCCAGACAGGCACTCCAGGTGAGGGAGAGCCTGACCATCTTCTTCTCATTGCCAGCAGGTGAAATCCCATGGCAGTATGCCGTGGAGTGAAACGGCTCTTTTAAGAGCCCCCTAACACAAAGGTTATTTTCAGAACCCTCCACCGTTGTCCATAACATTGAGTTTTCTTCCCCCAGATTACTTCATGTATCATTGTCTCTCTTCATTTGGAAGTTATATTTAAGTGACATTTGGGAGTAAAGACCACACCTTAACCCCTTCCCTCTCCCATTAACGTCAGTATTATACACACCTGGCATGGTACATCAGATGAGCTGGAGCTCTAATTAAGGTTATACGACATACAGTTAGTATGATAACAAAGGGAAAGGGTAACCTAGGTAACCTAGGGTCCATACAAATAGTACAGTTTACCACCATGTTCACTGGCCTGACAAAACACAGGTGGGAAAAATGAACACTAATGTGTTTTTACTTTCATCTTGTCTTAGATCTGCAAAGGTGTAGGGAAGAAATAAGCAGATTAAGTCTAAATGAGATATTAATAAACAACTGAAACAACTGACTATGAAAACTTAATTTAATAAGTATTCATGTACAGGAAAGAACATGACAGGTATGTGTGTTTAAATGTTTTTTAACAAAAATTAAACTATTGAAAGAGGTGTGCGTGCATGTAAAAATAAATGAATGTGTAGCCTGTAATCTGTAAAAGAACAAGAGCATGTATTTTTGGCACAACTGCAGACCGATACAGGGACTACTCATAAAGCCTAGACGTAGTAGGGGAACTTCAGACATGGCCATAAAGAGAGAGAGGGCAGGGCACTGGAGATCTGAAGTACGGAGAGGTGTGTGTGTGTCTCTGAGAAAAAGGGAATAATATGTAGCCATAACAGCTAAACAAACAAATGGCCTCTGGACGTCACGGACCAGTCGATGGAACATAAATTCACAAACAGTTTCAACACCCTGGTTTTCAAGTGGTTTTAAATGAAAGAAATATATTCACCTTTAGTCTCGTAAGAGACCAACAAGAGCATCTGAATTCTCCGGTGTGTGAGTTTCAATTCTGTCAATTCAGAAATCTATGTAACACTAATAATGAATGCTATCCTAAGACTTTATAAACAAATGACTTTATGAATTGACTGAATTTAAATGGAACTGACGTGTGTGAAAAGAAAGGTACAATAAGGGAGGTCAAAACAAAAACCAGACAACTCCTCTCCTCTTCCTGTCCTTCCTGTGAGCTGGTCGGCCCCGGCAACTCCTCTCCTCTTCCTGTCCTTCCTGTGAGCTGGTCGGCCCCGGCAACTCCTCTCCTCTTCCTGTCCTTCCTGTGAGCTGGTCGGCCCCGGCAACTCCTCTCCTCTTCCTGTCCTTCCTGTGAGCTGGTCGGCCCCGGCAACTCCTCTCCTCTTCCTGTCCTTCCTGTGAGCTGGTCCTCCTCTTCCTGTCCTTCCTGTGAGCTGGTCGGCCCCGGCAACTCCTCTCCTCTTCCTGTCCTTCCTGTGAGCTGGTCGGCCCCGGCAACTCCTCTCCTCTTCCTGTCCTTCCTGTGAGCTGGTCGGCCCCGGCAACTCCTCTCCTCTTCCTGTCCTTCCTGTGAGCTGGTCGGCCCCGGCAACTCCTCTCCTCTTCCTGTCCTTCCTGTGAGCTGGTCGGCCCCGGCAACTCCTCTCCTCTTCCTGTCCTTCCTGTGAGCTGGTCGGCCCCGGCAACTCCTCTCATTTACATTTACATTTAAGTCATTTAGCAGACGCTCTTATCCAGAGCGACTTACAAATTGGTGCATTCACCTTATGACATCCAGTGGAACAGTCACTTTACAATAGTGCATCTAAATCTTAAAGGGGGGGTGAGAAGGATTACTTATCCTATCCTAGGTATTCCTTAAAGAGGTGGGGTTTCAGGTGTCTCCGGAAGGTGGTGATTGACTCCGCTGTCCTGGCGTCGTGAGGGAGTTTGTTCCACCATTGGGGGGCCAGAGCAGTGAACAGTTTTGACTGGGCTGAGCGGGAACTGTACTTCCTCAGTGGTAGGGAGGCGAGCAGGCCAGAGGTGGATGAACGCAGTGCCCTTGATTGGGTGTAGGGCCTGATCAGAGCCTGGAGGTACTGAGGTGCCGTTCCCCTCACAGCTCCGTAGGCAAGCACCATGGTCTCTCCTCTTCCTGTCCTTCCTGTGAGCTGGTCAGCTAAATTGACTCCATTTCTGAAAGGGAAGAGAAAAACAACACATACAAGCTTAACATAATATGACACCATAAAGGTGAGATTTATGTTAACTAAATACTGCTTGTATAGTGTCCTTAGTGGCATAAATATAGGAACAGTGTGGTAAAGTTGGTAATACTTGCTGTTTACTCATGGAATTTGTATTTCAGATCAAAAGATGAATATTACAGGCAAATATTGAGACAGCAAACTGTTGTTTTAGGATATTTTCTAACCCAGAAAAAACAGCTATACATTTGACTCATGTTAATACCTTGATCTGAAATACCAATTAGCCTACATGACTATACTGTAAAAATGACCTACTTTACTTCACTGTCGCAACACTTATGACACTACCTGTGATGTGGAGAGAAGAAAATGTACCATTGAACTCGGCTTCGAAAAGCAGCTGATACATTTGAACCTTGACTGCTGCTTTTCTTCACTGAGGCAGCCTCTTCAGTGTTGGCACCAGGCTCATGGCAAAGAGGGTCTCGTCATCCTCCTTCCTGTGAACATCAGGTTGGGCTGCATCCCTCTCAACGGCTTGGAGGAGACTCTGCTGAAATGAATTAAGTGGATCTGGGGGCTGGTACATCCGATGACGCCTGGTGTGACATTGTTCCTCTTCATTTCTCTCTCTGTTTCTCTCCACGGCCACATCCTGTTCAACGAGGTCCTCAGTGGACACTTCCTTGCGGTTCATAATAATCTCAGGCGGTCCTAGATCCAGAGGTGCTTCCTCCATTTCAACATCTTCCATGGATGCACCGGTGGAGGTCATACTTGTGGATGATGTAGACGTTGTAGAGGGTTTCACTGCACCGGTGGCGGTCATACTTGTGGATGATGTAGACGTTGTAGAGGGTTTCACTGCACCGGTGGCGGTCATACTTGTGGATGATGTAGACGTTGTAGAGGGTTTCACTGCACCGGTGGCGGTCATACTTGTGGATGATGTAGACGTTGTAGAGGGTTTCACTGCACCGGTGGCGGTCATACTTGTGGATGATGTAGACGTTGTAGACGGTTTCACTGCACCGGTGGCGGTCATACTTGTGGATGATGTAGACGTTGTAGAGGGTTTCACTGCACCGGTGGAGGCAGTGGTCGCATTTGTAGGTGACGTTGAGGGTCTTGATGCACCGGTGGGGACAACACTTGTGGATGACGTAGTAGAGTGTCTGGCTGTAAAATTGTCACTCGTTGCCCGAGGCACAATAAATGGATCCAGAAAAGAAAGAATGTGGCAGAAGCGCCAAGGCTGCTGACCTGAAGCTGCTGACCCAGACCTCTTCTTCTCTTTCTCTGCCCTTCTCTCTCTCTGATACCTGTCCCTGAGTCCTCTCCACTTCCTCCTACAGTCTTATTCTACATAGACATGAACATGATAAGCCAAACCATTACCTAGCAATAACTATAGTTATTAGATAGCTATCATGGACATGTCAGCTACTGTACACACAGACACACACACACCGTTATCTGACCAAATTTTCAGGGACACAGTAGTAACTACCATTTCTATTACTATTTATCTGACATTCACACTCTTTCAAACATTATTATTTGGGAAAGATATCAGGGGTAGTAACTAGCATAATTTATGACTTTCTTTCTTTCTTTCTCTCTCTCTCACACACACACACACACACACACACACACACACACACACACACACACACACACACACACACACACACACACACACACACACACACACACACACACACACACACACACACACACACACACACACACACACACACACACACACACACACACACACACACACACACACACACACACACACACACCTCAATGTCTAGGTTAGCTAGCTAGCTAACGTTAACTAGCCACATCTAGCACAAGCTCACTACTAAACTGACCTGACAATCCTACTATCGTGGACACTTGTCTCCAAGCAGCATTTTTTTGTGTTTATATCCCTGTAGCTGTCAGCATTTGTGTCAAAAAGACACGGTTTTGAGGATACTGCGAAAATGATTCTCTCCTCTGTGTCCAACCGCATGCGACCATCTGCAAAAGATACCAGTTGCGTCCAACCCGGACGCAAACCACTCAAGTGACGCACCCCTCCTTAGGAAGGCATGGAAGAGCACCAGTAAGCCAGTGACTCAGCCCCCGTAATAGGGTTAGAGGCAGAGAATCCCAGTGGAGAGATGGGAACCGGCCAGGCAGAGAAAGCAAGGGTGATTTGTCATTCCAATGCCTTTCCGTTCACCTTCATACGCCTGGGTCAGATTTCACTCAATCCATAGGAGCTTTAAGTCTTCAGTAAAGACTTAAAGATCGAGACCGAGTCTGCGTCTCACATGGGTAGGCAGACCATTCCATAAAAATTGAGCTTTATAGGAGAAAGCCTTGCCTCCAGCTGTTTGTTTGGAAATTCTAGGGACAATAAGAAGGCCTGCATCTTGAGACCGTAGCGTACATGTAGGTATGTACGGCAGGACCAAATCGGAAAGATAGGTAGGAGCAAGCCCATGTAATGCTTTGTAGGTTATCAGTGAAACCTTGAAATCAGCCCTTGCCTAAACAGGAAGCCAGTGTAGGGAGGCTAGCACTGGAGTAATATGATCACATTTTGGGGTTTTAGTCAAGATTCTAGTAGCCGTATTGAGCACCAGTTGATGTTTATTTAGTGCTTTATCCAGGGAGCCGGAAAGTAGAGCGTTGCATTTAGTCTAATCTGGAAGTGACAAAAGCATGGATAAATTTTTCTGCATCAGGGTCCAAAGTAACGCAGCGTTCCTTCACAGTTTTATCTGAGACGTCTGTACAACCATCAAGATTAATTGTCAGATCCAACAGAAGATCTCTTTGATTCTTGGGACCTAGAACTAGTATCTCTGTTTTGTCTGAGTTTAAAAGTTAAACATTTGTGATGTTCTGACGACTGGAAGAACAAATTTCACATGTGAAGTGTTCCAAAAACACGTTTTCACGTGAAATTTTAAGTGAAGTATTCCAAAAACACGTTTTTTTGTCACGTGTACTTTCATGTTATCATGTTGCTTTACATGTTGTTACATATTTTCACAAACGTCACATCAGATTACATGTGATCGTGTGAAATTCATGTGTTTTTTTCTGCAAGGGTGAGGATGATGTTAGAATGTCACTAAGATGTTCTCATGGCTGCCGCCTTATCGGCTCCTAACCAACTGTGCTATTTTGTTTGTTTTTTCGCATTGTTTGGAACTTGTTTTGAAGATAATGTTGCTGCTACCGTCTCTTATGACCGAAAAGAGCTTCTGGACATCAGAACTGCGATTACTGACCTCAGATTAGACGAAGAGTTTTTCTTCAATGAGTCGGACGGAAGGGATATACCACAGACATCCGACGGCCCAGATCCCCTTAATTCGCTGGAGAAGTAAACACAGGTTTTGCGGAAAGATATCGGGGTGCCTTATGAGGACCAGGCAACGAGTGGCTAATCTGCCTTTGCTTTCCGTCCTGCTAGCTAACATTCAATCACTGGAAAATAAATGGGACGAACTGAAAGCACGTTTATCCTACATACGGGAAATTAAAAACTGTAATATCTTATGTTTCACCAAGTCGTGGCTGATCGGCGACATTAAGAACATACAGCTGGTGGGTTATACACTGTATCAGCAGGATAGAACAGCAGCCTTTGGTAAGGCATGGGGAGCGGGCCTATGCATATAGGTAAACAGCAGGTGGTTGAATGTATAAACATTGAATGTGTTTTATTAAATAGCAATTGAATTTCAAAACTAAATGCAATATTCATTTAATTCAGTTTCAAATCAATCAATCAAGTTCAGTGCTACAACAAAATAGTGAAATGTCTGGGTGTGGTTTGAGAAGCACTGCACTGAGGTGTTGTGTATCAGATCACACACATTACGGTACATCATGTACAGTGCATCCGGAAAGTATTCAGACCCCTTTACTTTTTCCAAATGTTGTTACATTACAGCCTTATTCTAAAATGGATTAAAATGTTTGTTTTTTTACCTCTACACACAATGCACCATAATGACAAAGCAAAAACTGTTTTTCATACATGTTTGTACATTTATTCAAGATACAAAACTGAAATAGCACCTTTACATAAGTATTCAGACCCTTTACTCAGTACTTTGTTGAAGCACCTTTGGCAGCGATTACAGCCTTGAGCATTCTTGGGTATGAGGCTACAAGCTTGACACACCTGTATTTGGGGAGTTTCTCCCATTCTTCTCTGCAGATCCTCTCAAGCTCTGTCAGGTTGGATGGGGAGCATCGCAGCACAGCTACTTGCAGGTCTCCCCAGATATGTTTGACATGTTCAAGTCCGGGCTCTGGCTGGTCCACTCAAGGACATTCAGAGACTTGTCCTGAAGCCACTCCTGCATTGTCTTGTTGGAAGGTGAACCTTCACCCCAGTCTGAGGTCCTGACCACTCTGGAGCAGGATTTCATCAAGGATCTCTCTGTACTTTACTCCGTTCATCTTACCCTTGATCCTGACTAGTCTCCCAGTCCCTGCAGCTGAAAAATATCCCCACAGCATGATGCTGCTACCACCATGCTTCACCGTTGGGAGGGTGCCAGGTTTCCTCCAGACGTGATGCTTGGCAATCAGTCCAAAGAGTTCCAGCTTGGTTTCATCAGACTAGAGAATCTTGTTTTTCATGGTCTTTAGGTGCCTTTTGGCAAACTCCAAGCGGGATTTCATGTGCCTTTTACTGAGGAGTAGCTTCCGTCTGGCCACTCTACCATAAAGGCCTGATTGGTGGAGTGCTGCAGAGATGGTTGTCCTTCTGGAAGGTTCTCCCATCTCCACAGAGGAACTCTGGAGCTCTGTGAGAGTGACTATTGGGTTCTTGGTCACCTCCCTGACTGAGGCCTTTCTCCCCCGATTGCTCCATTTGGCTGAGCGGCCAGCTGTAGGAAGAGTCTTGGTGGTACCAAACTTCTTCTATTTAAGAATGATGGAAGCCACTGTGTTCCTAGGGACCTTCAATACTGCATAAAGTTTCTGGTACACTTTTCCAGTACTGTGCCTCGACACAATCCTGTCTCGGAGCTCTACGGACAAATCCTTCGACCTCATAGCTTGGTTTTTGCTCTGACATGTACTGTCAACCGTGGGACCTTATATAGACAGGTGTGTGCCTTTCCAAATCATGTCCAATCAATTTAATTTACCACAGGTGGACTCCAATCAACTTGTGGAAACATCTCAAGGATGATCAATAGAAACAGGATGCATCTCTGCTCAATGTTGAGTGTCATAGCAAAGGCTCTGAATACTTATGTAAATAAGTTATTTATTTTAGCAAACATTTCTAAAAACCTGTTTCTGCTTTTTCATAATGGGTATTGTGTGTAGATTGATGAGGACATTTTTGTTTTAATACATTTTAGAATAAGTCTGTAATGTAACAAAGTGTGTAATGTTTTTAATCGGCAGGGACTGGGAAACTGGTCAGAATTGAAGGAATGGTGGATGGTACTAAATACAGGGAAATTCTTGAGGGAAAACTGTTTCAGTCTTCCAGAGATTTGATACTGGGATGGAGGTTCACCTTCCAGCAGGACAATGACCCTAAGCATACTGCTAAAGCAACACTTGAGTGGTGAAACATTTAAATGTGAATAGTTATGCAAGCTCAAGTTTTCTGTAAATTTGTCTTATTTCTTGTTTGTTTCACAATAAACATATTTTGCATCTTCAAAGTGGTAGGCATGTTGTGTAAATCAAATGATACAAACCCCCCAAAAATCTATTTTAATTCCAGGTCGTAAGGCAACAAAATAGGAACAATGCCAAGGGGGTGAATACTTGTGTTCAGTCTGTTCTGTGCTAGCATTCCATTCCTTTCCACCAGTTGTCATGCCAACAACTTTGTTTATGTTTGACATGGCAAGGAGTGGCAAAGAGTGTAATGTTAGCACAAACAGACTACATTTCAGGATAATAATGTGTACCTACACTGTTTAATTAGACTGTACTTGCTTACGTAGCTACAGTACCATGTAAATACATAGAGCTCTGGATACTTAATATATTGTAAAGTGGGACCAATATATTTTGCTACATACAGTACATACATAACATAAAATGTATGTTATTTACTCAAAGACAGGTTAAAATAAAATAGTTTATTATAACCATGAACAGATTTGGAATGTTTTGTACAGTATTAGTACAATACAGTAATGATTATCATAGAAATGTTCAAGGTGGCAATAATTTAAGTCTATTTTCAGTGTTTGCAGGTTATTTGAGACAAAAGTGTAATATTAATCAGATAATGTATATTTGAATGTAGGCATGTACGTAAATGAATTACTACTCTGTACCTCTTACAATCTCACCCATTTTACTTTGTAGGTTGTAGCAGGTCTGGATTTGAAATAGGTTTTTAGGTTAGTCATGGTTTTGTTCTGTTACAGAAACAACATTTGCATTATTAAAGAAGGCCGTAGGAACTACTAGCTGAAGTGGCACACTTACTTGTTAGCTACTTGTTAGCTAACTGGCTATGGCTATCCAACACTGGAACTCTTCAAAGTCAAGGTAAACTTTATGCTTTATTAATTTATTGCCAATAGGGGCCTGCCAGTGTAACTGCTAAACTGCTTGCTGCTGACTGTACTGCATGATCGTAGTGGGTTTACTAACATATTAGTTCTAGTAGCGATGTTGACTATGAAGTTAATATGTTGACAACGATGTAGGCTGTGTGTACCGGTTACGGGTTATGATATAAAGGTTTGTTCGCATGGTCACAGATAGCTGATATGTGCTCTGAAGTCTACCAAAGAAAGGGAAAAGGTGGGAGGAGGAGAGCGCGTGAAAGTGAACTGTCTTTGCTTGTGATCAGGGGTGTATTCATTCCACCAAATCTGTTGAAAAGCATTTCTTATACGGAAGCAAACGGAACGGGGATAAACATACCTGAATTTGTTCTATAGAAACTCTGGCTTGCATCTGTTGGACTAATGATTACACCCGACATCAGCTAGATGCAGGCAAGACTGTGCAAGGTGGTATTGAATGTGTCAATGTTTGTCACTTTGATTACTCAAATTTTCTCTCGAGCTGTGCACCTACTTTGTAAACTTTCATTCATAGGCTAGGTTGTAGGAACCTCGTGATGGGTATAGGGAAATGTTCAGTATCATGTAGTAGCCTAAACCTATCGATGTTACATTGAGCTGGGTGAATAGAATATGAATGACAGTGATCCGATATACTGTAATAGAAATAAGGCCATGCTCATACATTTTTTAAATAATCCTCCCTCATGTTAAATGGCATCAATCACCACTGGTATACAGTAGTTTTAAATACTTTTTTACCAGGTAAGTTGACTGAGAACAGTAACAACCTGGGGAATAGTTACATGGGAGAGGAGATGAATGAGCCAATTGTAAACTGGGGATGATTAGGTGACTGTGATGGTATGAGGGCCAGATTGGGAATTTAGCCAGGACACCAGGGTTAACACCCCCACTCTTACAATAAGTGCCATGGGATCTTTAATGACCTCAGAGAGTCAGGACACCATTTAACATCCCACCTGAAAGACAGCACCCTATATAGGGCAATGTCACCAATAACTGCCCTGGTATTGTTTTTTTAGCATACAAAGAAACTGCATTGTTGAGGAAGGTGTGCCGTAGGGAGGAGAGCCAATCGTCTGAACAACACATACTTAAGATTAGGCAACCAGGTTGCCACACTGGAATTTGGACTGAAGACACATTCACCAGTCTCATCCCCCCCAGGTACGCCAACCTGTACATGTCTAAATATATCTGCTGGCACAAGGAAACATTGTCATTTTAAAAGGCAAACCCCACCCCCAACAATGAGACGCACCTGGGGGAAATCACAGTTAGGCGATGCATGTCACATAGGATGAGGATGAGTCGACAACATTATTTGGCTATGAGTTAACAGAATATGAACTTTTTAAAAGTGGGATTTTCACTGGAAAGTTACTTTAATAACACAGCAATAATACTCTGCTGATACGGAGAAAGATCAATAAAAATGCCCTTGTCTTGAACACAGCCATGGAATCTAGGCCTATGAAAAGGGGAGACACATATTGTTCAATATGACGTCCATCTGGCCTGGAAGACAAAAAATCTACTTTCCAGTGGCACTGACTCACCCAATGATAAAGACAGTAAATATGAGCACTCGCCAAGAATATGTCCAATGCTCATTGCTAGCGCCAAGATAGACTAGGCCTAGTCTACGCCTACTGCTGTCTCAGTATTGTGTGGTGAGAATTTTGATAACTAAAGACAGATTATAGTTTTTCCTGTGTCTCATTTTCTCTTGTGTTTTAACTGCAATATTTTTTGAAATATTACGATAGGCCTATAACTATTTTAGATTATTTTCACTGATAGCCGCAACTCAACAATCAGTTAGCTAGTCCAATGGTGTCACGCCCTGACCTTAGAGAGCCTTTTTTATGTCTCTATTTGGTTTGGTCAGGGTGTGATTTGGGTGGGCATTCTATGTTCTGATTCTATGTGTTTGTATTTCTATGTTTTGGCCGGGTAGTTGTCTATCGTTTTCTCATATTGGGATTCATACTTAGGCAGCCTTTTTCCCTTTCGTATTTTGTGGGAAGATAATGCCACTAACAAAGTTATCGCCCAGTTAAGCGTCACGGTTGTTTCTTTGTTTTGTTGTTTTGTTGGCGACATTCATTCAAATAAAAGGAATATGTACGCTCACAACGCTGCAGTTTGGTCCACTTCTTCCTTCCAGGAAGAAGGCCGTGACAGAACTACCCACCAGCTAGGGGGGGGCACACGGCACGGTCGGCGGAGCCGAGGATGAAACCAGAGTCAGTTGGGGTGAACTTGGAGGGGAGCGAAGGGAGTGAAGTAGAGACAGTGAAGGAGTTGATGGGGAGATTAGAGGAGAGAGCTATGAGAGAGCTGCTGTGTTGGTGCATGAGGCACGACATTTGCCCTACGTGTCCTCGGTTTGATGTCACCCGAGTCAGCTCTCCATACTTGTCCTGAAGTGCGTGCTAGCCATCTGGTGGAGACTGTGTCAGTCCCACGCACCAGGCCTCCTGTGCGCCTCCCCAGCCCTGCATGTCTTGTGCCAGCTCAGCGCTCCAGACCTCCAGTGTGCCTCCATAGCCCGGTGAGACCTGCACCGGCTCTACGCACAGTATCCCCAGTTTGCCAGGAGAACCCAGTGCGGCCGGTTCCAGTTCCCCGCACATGCCGGGTTAAAGTGGGCATGCAGCCAAGAGGAGTGGTGCAAGGGCTAAGCACCAGAGCTCCAGTGCTCCTCCATAGCCCGGTGAAAAATGTACGTTATACCGCGTGATTTTGCAGTACATAAACAAGAGTGTGCAATATAGAAGGGTACATTCTGCAGCATGTTTGAAGTCAGAAGGTCACATGACCAAGGAGCTATTGAAATGTTACATTTTGAAAAATTCATGTAAAATCTTGTGAGATGAAAATGGACAAACTAAAGGGTGTGCAATATAGAAGGGTAGTCAGTGGACATGCTGAACCTTGTTTGAAATCATTAGGTCACATGACCAAGGAGCTATTGAAATTTTAAAAATAGTGCGAGATTTAAATCAACAAAAAATAAATGTGTGCAATATGTGTCTATGCCATCGGGTTAGCTAGAACCAGTTTTGAACATTTTAGAAGTAATGGTTAAATAACTATTGAAATTTGAACATTTGATTTGTCACTAGTTAACGGTCCCTAACTGCTGTTGGTGGACGTAAGAAAGACTGTTTTGACGGCCCAAGTTGCATTGCAGTCTACAACATATTGCTCATGGATAAAACAGGGAATTACTGTACTTTTTTGCTATAAAAACTACAGCAATTAGTTTATTTTAGTAAACATTGAAAATGGGTACCACAGACCCAAACACCACACAAGGGTTAAGTAAGTAGTAGGCAAGACAGATTTCGGGCACGGCTAAAATAGCTTCCAGATCATTTGGAATTGCAGCCACTCCATTTGATACATGTTCCTGGGTGCCGAAATTGCGGGCTTCCCGAAAGTACTCAAAATATGTGATAACCCTTGTGAAAATGCAGTCGGCCATTTATATCCATGCTTTGAGAGAGAGAAGGGAATACCTAGTCTGTTGCACAACTGAACGCATTCAACAGAAATATTCCACATTTAACCCAAACTGTTAGGAAGTGCTATTTCTTATGCAGGTGACCAGCTTACTGCTATTGCATTGTTATAACTGAGACAACACATAGCAACATATTCTCACAGTAAAGGATGTGGGGCCCCCTACAGGATAGCTCACACACACACATACACACCAAATCTACCTCTTTAGCTGAACATTGTGTGATGGCGAGATTCTAGAGTGACGGACGGCCCAGCTGAGCCAATGCAAGAAGACTACCTCCAGGCTGAACCAATCCGAAGACCTGATCTTCTGGAGTCAATCTACTTTCTGTTCTGTATAAATTGTGTATGTAACGGTTCACTCGCTCTTTTCCTGCTGGTCTGATGGGCTAACGGAAAGGGCCGTATTTACGTGTACCAGATATTCTCACTCTGAAATAAACTGTCGCTTGTAGTACAATTTTACCACCTTGTCTGAATCGATTCTTAACCGGCTCACCCTTCTACATATCCTTTTATTAACAAAACCCATCTGAATCAGAGAGGTGCTGCCTCAATTTGACGTCACCGGCGCAGTTGTTGGTGGTTAAACTGCCTCTTTTTACGATACTTCTACTCTCTGTTCATCATATATGCATAGTCACTTTAAAGATCCCGAATCATTTATGGAATTTGTTTTTTCAGACCAATGTGAAATTTCACATTTTTCATTATTGAGTGAAAACATTCCCCTGGTGCAATGGAGACGTATCAAGAAGTGGGTTCTACCCCCAGGTAATGTAAAGGTGTTTTTTGCAGCATTTACCATGGCCTATTGTCCCAGGTTGCAACGACCCTTTTCGGCCCTAATCGCAGGCCCATCCAATAGTGGTAAAACTTGTTTTGTAAAAAGTATTTTAGAGAATTCTGAACACGTATTATCTCAGACACCTGACAACATTGTGTGGTGTTATTCACATTATCAACCTTTGTATGATGAGTTGTTGAAGAAAATAAAAATCAAGTTTGTTGAAGGAATACCCTGTCTGATGATGAACTTTTCCCTCCTCATAAAAAACAATATGCTGGTTTTGGATGATATGCTTTTTGCTGATAGTGAACATCCTGAAGTTGCACAAGATTTAACTCAATATACTCATCATCGAAACCTGTCCGTGCTTTACTTGGTACAAAATGTGTTTCTCCAAGTTAAAAATAGCCGTACCATTAGTTTGAACGCCAATTACATGGTTTTGTTAAAAAAAACATAGAGACAAACTACAAATAAACATTCTAGCTCAGCAGATGTACCCTGGAAGGAAATCCTACTTTATGGAGAGCTATGAGGACGCTACCAAAGCGCCATTTTCTTATTTAATCGTGGATTTAAAATGAAATACTCCAGAACACCTGAGGCTCAGACAGGATTTATTCCGTGGGAGTGGCCGACAGTTTACATTCCGAAAAAGTACAAATATGTCTCTGCGTTTAAAAAGAAGCCTATCGCTCTTGAGATCCCTAGTTGGGGCTACCCATAAAGAACATAAGGCCATCTTGGGTCATTGTTCTTCAGATCTCATATTATCACTATGTGAGATTGCTTTGAATCTTCTCAAAGGACGCATCCCAATCACCCAGACCCAATTAACAAAATTAAAGAGACAAAAGACAGCGATCAAACTCTAAAAGGGCCAGTCTTCTAAAGAAAAGACATACCATACAACAGTCTGGGGGTTTTCTTCTACCTTTACTAAGTATAGCCATGTGCTTCATCACCAGCCTTATTGCTGCCAGACGTGGGGGTTTTCTTCTACCTTTACTAAGTATAGCCATGTGCTTCATCACCAGCCTTATTGCTGCCAGATGTGGGGGTTTTCTTCTACCTTTACTAAGTATAGCCATGTGCTTCATCACCAGCCTTATTGCTGCCAGACGTGGGGGTTTTCTTCTACCTTTACTAAGTATAGCCATGTGCTTCATCACCAGCCTTACCTTTTGCTAGCCAGCTTCATCACCAGCCTTATTGCTGCCAGACGGGGGTTTTCTTCTACCTTTACTAAGTATAGCCGTGCCCTTCATCACCAGCCGTATTGCTGCCAGATGTGGGGGTTTTCTTCTACCTTTACTAAGTATAGCCATGTGCTTCATCACCAGCCTTATTGCTGCCAGATGTGGGGGTTTTCTTCTACCTTTACTAAGTATAGCCGTGCCCTTCATCACCAGCCTTATTGCTGCCAGACGTGGGGGTTGAACACAGAGTGTGATGGCCAATAAAATGTACTTAGTGCTTCAACAAGAGTTGGATAGACTGAAACATCAATTACAGGATCCTGAAAATATCAAACAGCGGATAATGATTTGATATGGCCATGAGGGATATTTTGAACAGAAAAGGATTGAATCCCTATGATAAGGTCCAAAAATACACAAAACTATTGCAAAGGTATTTGGCCTTGGTAAAACAAGGGGAGTGTCAGGTCTTCTAGGAGTAGTGGGTTTGGAGTCAGGCGCAGAGAGCAGAGGGTTAGGACAATCATATTTATTCCGGTAAAAAACGACCACGCCAAAAACACCAGGCGCATAAATCTGACCGGCCCAAAAACAGGACCCAAACAGTCCGGAGAAAATACAATACAAATGCACATCCACAAACTAACAGAGGAACAAGCCCGCACAAAAGCAGGTGGGCCTAACCGGCTTAAATAGCCCTAACCAAAACTCAAACAAGAAACAGGTGAACCAATAAGACAAAACTAACAGAAAAGGAAAAGGGGATCGGTGGCAGCTAGTAGACCGGAGACGACGACCGCCGAGCGCCGCCCGAACAGGAAGAGGAGCCACCTTCGGTGGGAGTTTTGACAGTGAGAGAGAAACAAACCATTTATCGCTTTCCCTACTGGAACCCTTAAAGAATTTAGAGCATAGAGAGAGCCCTGCCCCTGTAATTCCTGGACTGGAGATCTTACCGGTTGAAGATCAAATGCATGTTGAAGATAATGTTATGCATGACATGCTGACACATGTTCCAGCACGTAACAGGAAAAATGTTAGGTGCATTATGAACAAAATAAAATACTTAAAGGGGGCCGCTACTTGGAATGGCAAAGGAGAGTTTATCTTTCAGGGAGATGTTGTCAAGGGTTCTCATATGATAGACTTGCTTAAAAGTACCACAGCATCCCACAAGATTGCTGATGACAGAAGACCTCCTCGGTGGCGTCAGTTTCTTAAAGCCCTTTTCAACATTCCACTCTCGGTTGTACCAAACTATAAGCTTCACCAACAGTTTCAAACTTTAAAACAGAACCCTTTAACCTGTTACTCCTACCCCCTACTTTTTGAACATTCTGTTAAAAATCGCGCAACATTTCAGTGCCCTGCTACTCATGCCAGGAATATAGTATATGCATATGATTAGTATGTGTGGATAGAAAACATTTAGACGTGTATAAAACTGGTTAAATCACGGCTGTGACTATAAAAGAACGTGCGTTTCATCGAAAAGTGCAGGAAAATCTGATCACTGAAAATTGGAAATTATATCCATGCGCCACTTCAACCCATTGTTAAACGTGAACCACATTAAATGGGGCCGAGGTTGCAATACCTACAGCTTTCACATGATGTCAACAGTCTTGTCATTTGCCTACGATTTGTTTCTTGGTCAAACAGACACAAGGCAGCGCAGTTCTTCTGGTCTCCGACCGGATATTTTGGTTGAGATTTACCCGGACATTATTTCCAAACGTACAGCTATAGAATATACATCGCCTCGTGATCATTAACGTTTACTAATACCTAAAGTTGCATTACAAAAGTATTTCGAAGTGTTTTGTGAAAGTTTATCGTCGACTTTTTTAATTTTAAAAAAATGACGTTACGTTATAAAACGCTATTTTTTTCCTTGATCAAAGTCTTCATAGATCGATATCTAGGCTATATATGGACCGATTTAATCGAAAAAAAGACCCAATAGTGATGTTTATGGGACATCTAGGAGTGCCAACAAAGAAGATGGTAATGAATGTTTTATATTTTATTTGTGCGTTTTGTGTAGCGCCGACTATGCTAATTATTTTGTTTACGTCCCCTGCGGTTCTTTTGGGGTGTTACATGCTATCAGATAATAGCTTCTCATGCTTTCGCCGAAAAGCATTTTAAAAATCTGACTTGTTGCCTGGATTCACAACGAGTGTAGCTTTAATTCAGTACCCTGCATGTGTATTTTAATGAACGTTTGAGTTTTAACGAGTGCTATTAGCATTTAGCGTAGCGCATTTGCATTTCCAGATGTCTAGATGGGACGCCTGCGTGTCGGAACCCTTCCCCCTTTTGAATGGGTCAATAATAACTAATTTATGGATGAGTCTTCACCCCTGAACGCCTCCAGACCTTTTCCTAATCCTGATCTCTCAGGGAGGTTAGACTTTTGAATGACTTCTGAATTACTTTTTATTGAATTCAATACATTTTATTTAAAAAAATGATACAATTGAACATTTGTGACATTATTTAAACATTTGACTTGAGCCTACACCTTGATTATAGGGTCTTAAAAGGACACATACTTAAAAAACGTTTGATATTTTCTAACCAAACAATCTACGGTGCTATCATTACTTCTTAAATCATCATTATAAAGAGACATAACATCTTCAAAAGAAACTCCATGGGCTTTTTGGCATAGGTAGAATACACAGTGTTGGCCACATGTAGTAGAAAGGTTGTCTTGTACTTGTTTGATGCTGTAGTAGATATTTGATCCATTTTTGTTCAAAAACTGTTTAATAGTTGGGGGAAATGGGAAAAACCGGGGGGATTCCATAGGAGTGAAAAAAGTTTAGATTTTTCTACCTCCTTCATCTTCTAATGTCCCAGCTAGTCAATGTTCACCAGGCCTGTGTTTAGGATGGGTATTGACAATAAACATGGCCGGTCGATCCTTCCCTTTCTCAATAGGTAGTTCATCACAAGCCCATACTCCACAAAATTGTTTTCCAATCAAGTGGCTCATGAGACCTTCTAGCTCTTGGGTATTCATGTTTTTGCTCAATGATCCTTAATATCTTAATTATTAATAATCCACTAAGACTTGTCTTCGGGCATCCACTTCCAAGATTGAATCAGAGCATGCATAAACAGTCATACTAACTGTACAAGCTAAAGGTGTAGTCCTGGCGCCCCCCCCCCCCTTGGGTTGTGCTGTGGCGGAGATCTTTGTGGGCGATACTCGGCCTTGTCTCAGGATGGTACGTTGGTGGTTGAAGATATCCCTCTAGTGGTGTGGGGGCTGTGCTTTGGCAAAGTGGGTGGGGTTATATCCTTCCTGTTTGGCCCTGTCCGGGGGTCTCATCGGATGGGGCCACAGTGTCTCCTGACCCCTCCTGTCTGAGCCTCCAGTATTTATGCTGCAGTAGTTTATGTGTCGGGGGGCTAGGGTCAGTTTGTTACATCTGGAACACTTCTTCTGTCTTATCCGGTGTCCTGTGTGAATTTAAGTATGCTCTCTCTAATTCTCTCCTTCTCTCTCTCGGAGGACCTGAGCCCTAGGACCATGCATCAGGACTACCTGGCATGATGACTCCTTGCTGTCCCCAGTCCACCTGGCGTTGCTGCTGTTCCAGTTTCAACTGTTCTGCCTGCGGCTATGGTACCCTAAACTGTTCATATTTACTCTTGAGGTGCTGTCCTTTTGCATCCTCTATAACTACTGTGCTTGTGGAAGGCTACTCGAAACATTTGACCCAAGTTAAACAATTTAAAGGCAATGCTACCAAATACTAATTGAGTGTATGTAAACTTCTGACCCACTGGGAATGTAATGAAAGAAATAAAAGCTGAAATAAATCATTCTCTCTATTATTCTGACATTCCACATTCTTAAAATAAAGTGGTGATCCTAACTGACCTCAGACAGGGCATTTGTACTTGGATTAAATGTCAGGAATTGTGAAACTGAGTTTAAATGTAGTTGGCTAAGGTATATGCAAACTTCCGACATGAATTGTATACATCATGGTCACATTACAATATGTCTAAATAGTGCCATTTAACCGTTACTTTGTGGTATCACCTATGCTTAATGTACACCTATGCTTAATGTACATTCTCTCACAAGGGAGAGAATTTAGGGTTGTTTAGTCATTGATTTTATATTTTAAAAAGTGAAATATTACAAGAAAGTATTTAGAAATAAAAAATATTGCACAAACATTGATTTTCTTAAACTTTTCTTAACATGTTCTAAAAATGACTATTTGTAGTAATCACCAAAAATGGAAAACATGTTGAATGAGATGTCATTGGTATGACATATAATTTTACAATTTTAAATACACTTAAACTGTTTAATTACTCCTATCATTTCTAGAAAATAATTATGTAATGCATGTGTTAGTTTTTGGATTGACCAAATCTGCAACAAACAGTCAACATTATTACATTATTATTATTACTTATGAAAAAAAACAATACAAATATTATAATACAACAACAAAAAATATAACTAAGTTCTCAATAATACTTCTCAAACATGTCATGACCATAATTTAATGTTAGTGATTAATGTTTAATAAAACATAATTACTGTAATTTACAACATGAAAATGAGCAAACATATTATCAAATATACTATAATTTACAACATGCAAACAGATGCGCTATCAGGTTACATAAGCGCTCACTCGATAGCGTGAGAATGTACACGTATGGGCATAACCACGTGACACATAAAATAGGTCATCAATCACTTTAGATGGTTTGCCTTCAACTGTATTCTCTCTAATATATCAAATTGAAATATGGTTTACAGAAAATACATTACTGCAAATTAAAATAAATGTTAAGAACATTTACTCTCTGTGTCCAATGATTGGGTCATATTTTATTGCTTTGATGTAATAATAATTTCAATGAAGTCAAAGAGTAAAAAACCCATGTGTCCATAATCTAATTCCTAATCATCTATAAATATTTGCTAGGTATAGCCCCGCCTTATCTCAGCTCACTGGTATGATGTCTATGGTACATAATTGGTCTATCCTATTCAAATTCAGTTAGCCAACAATTATATATCATTTGTACTTGATTTTGAATAGCCTAGTAATAGTTTTTTTTTATAACTAATAGGCTGACACATTACCTTTAGCTACAGACTAAATCACCACCGTGCATTTCCATCTCCATCTCTCCTTCATTTCTTATTGGAGCACGCTGAGAGAGGGGCTGTCAACAGTTTAATGAATTATCTTTAGTTGTTAAAACATGTTACTTTAAATTTTCCGAACAGATTTATCTTGGTTGGCCAAATGAAGCACTTGTTAGCTGCAGGAACCGGGTTGGAGAGCCCATAGCATACAGAGTTTGGGCGGAATATCACCTGTCGCGCAGCTCGACTGTTTAGTGGTTGATGTGTGGGGTGAAAAAACCGAGTAGCCTACGTCATTAGTTAAAAAAATCATAATAATACTGTTAGGAAAGCGGCTCCTATTCGCTATTCGAGTGCATACTGATGACATACTCCCCCCGCCTCTGTTCCTGCCCATTTGATAATGGCCCATTCTAAATTTACATTAATTTGACATATTAGTAAAGGCAAGATTAAACTGTGGGTGAAAAAAATAATACTAAATAAAAATATGAGAGAACAGCTTGTGCAGCCACAGGCAAGGACCGGAGCGCCAAGTTTTTTTGCGACTTTGTCAAATCATCAATAGCCTAAAGTCGCATCATGCAGCCCATATGTTTTGATTTTTAAGGTTTGTACAATATAACTCTTTAGGACCTGCTTCAAATGATCACTTTTACGCTCAACATAGCCACTTCATATGCGCACTCGCTCCAGAATATGACAAATATCCTATCTATTTTATTCGGCTAAGTTCAATTACATTAATCTTACTATAAAATCACATGTTATAAACTATTGGAACGGGACTCAAGCATATCTTGTCTGCTAAATTGCTAAATGAACAAGCCTACAGACTATGGTATGGCGCATAGCCAGACGGAGCATTTTGCCAGATAACATTCTGTTTTTCTGAAATACATTTTCTTCATATCATAATGTTTATATAGACCTTCCTTAAATAAATAATAGGTTTATTGCTTTGGTGTAAATTCAATTGATTTAAACTTTTTAAATGTAGATGTTCCAAAAGTGCACATCAGTGGCTTGTATGCAGCTGGTATGAGTGGAGGCATCCAAATGCTAAACGTGTTTATGTTCATTAATAGTCAATTACAGTGAGACCAGCAGTCTTTTGCATGACAATAACCCACTGACAACATTTCATGACTGCCACAGTCCTATGTGCTACCGTATCCCTTGATTTTTTTCAAAACTATGAAATATATATATATATATATTTGGACAAGCAGCTACATATGTTGGACAAGCAGCTATTGTACACTAGGAGCGCCGCCTCTGAATGAGCATTTCCTGTTTGCTTATGGCAGAGTACAGCTCACTGAGTGGGCCGGCAGGTAGCCTAGTGGTTAGAGTGTTGGGCCAGTAACCGAAAAGTTGCTAGATCGAATCCCTGAACTGACAAGGTAAAGATCTGTCGTTAACCCACCCCTTGGCCGTAATTGAAAATAAGAATTTGCTCTTAACTGACTTGCCTAGTTAAATAAAAGGTTAAAAAAATATATATAATAATAATAATATCTCATCTACTTAGAGTTACTGTCCCTTAGCAGAAGGTGTCCTGCTTGGTCATGAAGACGCGTAGCATCATGGTAGACAGCATTGGCTGCTTTCTCTGCTGCCTCCTGTACTGTCTCTGCCTCCTCTGCTGCAGTAGCTCCTACTATCCCTCCTCTTACTGCTCCTGCTATTGCGGCCATCCCAACGACAACTCCTGCAGCTATGCCTACCCCTGCACCTGTCTTTGAATCTCCTCTCATGGTCGCCCCTTTCTTTGCTACAAGTACTGGTCGTACTACCTTTGTCACGGCTGCTGGCCCTATTGTCATTGAAGCTGCTATCTGACGTTTGACTAAATGAACCAGTGGTTTTGTAGCCAATGGAAGTGGGATCCCTATCACCAGTGCCACCCCAAGAAAAGCTCCTATCACTGCACCTGTTAGTGTCCCTGACCATTTGATCAGGAGTTTCTTCCTTGTTCTTTTCTTGGCTTGTTTTCTCATCTCTTCCTGTGTCATCTGGCCTTTTAACTCCTTCCTAAGACCCTCTATCTCTGCTTGTATTAATCTCTCTGCCTCTTGGAGCATCTCGTTGGTGTAGAACCCACCTCCGTTATCTCTCACCATCTTCTCTATGGTGTTGAGTAACTCTGCTACTTGGTACTGGTTGCTGTACCGACCCTGCTGATTGGTGTTCCAGTATTTGTTGTCGATCACGTGATTAGCGGCCTCCACATTTCTCCACAAGCTTGTTCAGATCAGCATTCTGTTGGACAAACTTCTCAACGGTCAAACCATTGAGCTGGTCACCATGAGTGAAGAGGACTGTAGCATATTTGAAGGCCTCTGGTGAAAAATATGTCTCGATTTTCGCTACGGCTTCGTTCTCGTGGACTGTGTACCGTTCCACTTTCAGTACAATGAGAAAGGCATGTGGCCCTGGAGCACATTCTGTTATACATTTAACTATTTTAGGTTTCAGTTCCTCTTCAGGGATGTCAGTGTCAAAGAATCCAGGTGTGTCAATCAGGGTGATGTTTCTCCCTTTGATGTTCTTGGTCTGAGCTTTACATTTCTGTGTTGAGGAGGTGGAGGAACTGTCTGAGAGGAACACATCATCTTGTCCGAAGATGGTGTTTCCAGCACTGCTTTTACCTCCTCCGGTTTTCCCCAGCAGCACAATCCTGATGTCTATAGGGAGGGTTCAGAATTATAACTTGAAATGGATCAATCATATAGTAATAATGTATTTGATTTAAAGGTGGGGGTGAAGTGTTGTAACTCACCTTACTCTGGTCGAGTGCCTAATACGGACCCTCTGAGATGCAAAGCATTCTGAAAAGCCTGTAGATTAGAACAAACAATACAACTGCAATGAAGGACTGTAACTGTTATTATTGAAAACATCTATAATTATGGATGTATGACAGTATTATAAAATGGCTTGGCTGAAACAGTGAAGTTAAAGGATGTTTTCCCCAATGCACTGAGTGAGACCTTCTTCAAAAGTCTCTGCTCACCTTGGTAGAATCTCTGTCATTTGGATGGACAATGATGCGGACAAGGAAGGGGGTTCTGCTCGCTCGGTTCTGCTCATGCGTACGGATCTCTTCTAGCAGAACCTGTGTTACCACATTGTCAGGGAACTGGAGAACCACACCAGTTCCAACTAAAGGGAAGGCAACGGAACGGAAGCCCCGGTTCTCACAGGAGGTCAGAATTTTCCTCACACCCTGCATCAGAGCCTGAGAGAGAACCAGAGGTCAAGGGTTAATGGAGGTTCAAAGGTAACAGCACACACACACACACGCACACACACACACACACGACCCACCTGTACTGCTGGTCCTTGGGGGTTGTTGTCCCAGTGTGCACATCTGAGGAAGAAGACACGGCCAGAGCTGAGACCAGACAGTCCCTCCACTAGGACGTTGTCACCAGGTGCAGTCCGTCCCCCTGATTTCCTCGCAAAGGCTTTCATCATCCCTGGTCCAGCTGCCTCCAACAACGCATTACCAACACGGGAGGAGAGAGGGTCACTGCCAACCATGGGGGACACCAGGGCATCCACCTTCAGAGAAAAAGAGATGGGAAAAAAAGAGAGAACATTGAGTCAGTATGAAGTCAACCTAATTCACAGAATGTTGTTGAATCAAGGCTGTGGCCATGTCAGTGTGTCTCTCTCTCACCTGCTGTTTCTCTATGGTTCCCTGGATGATCTCCACCTGGACACAGACCTCTGGAGCCACTGATCCCCTGGGGGAGGCAGCAGTGGTGTCTCTCTGAGGAGCATGTGTAGTGGTAGTGGTGGTGCTGGACTCTACCTCCCACCCAGGAAACTCCCTCTTCCCCTCTAACAGCCTATCACAGGCCTCCTGCATGGCTCTCACTGCCTCTCCACTCACATCAATCAGAGTGACCTTGGTAAGGATGTGCTGTTTCCTCCCAAAGTCCCTCACTGCAGAGACTATGGCCTCAGAGCACACCTTCAGAGGAACGCCCAATATCCCCGAGCTGATGCAGGGCATGGCCAGGGTCTGGAGTTCCATGGTCTCTGCCAGATCCAGGACTGCCTTTACTGTCTTCTGCAGCAGAGGGCGCTCATTCCCACCTACGCTGCCCCCTACTGGTCCCACTGCATGCAGCAGCATCTTACAAGGCAGATTCCCCCCTGTAGTCTCTACCACTGTACCTGTGGGCACTCTCCCTATCTGCCTAACCAGATCCCTGCTGGCCCGCTGTACCTCAGGCCCCCCCGCCCGGCTCAGAGCTGCAGCCACGCCCTCAGCATGATCCAGGTCCTCATTGGCTGCATTCACCAGCGCATCCACCTGTTCCTTGGTGATGTCACCTTGACACACCACTACCTGCAGTCCCAGACGGAGGCGATAGCTGGTGGCTGCGACCATCTCCTCCCGTATTAATCCGGTTCCTGCTTCGCTGACTACGCCATCCTGATTCTGTTGATGGTGTCTCACGACTCTTACACTGGACCTGCGTATCAGAAAGACCCCAATCTCCTCCCTCAGCTCCTGAACCTCCTTCATGTGGCCCAGCAGCTGCACTCTACACCCAGGACCATACCTGGCTACCACCCTGCATCTGCTCTGGTTCATCTCCTTCACCTTCGTCTCAAGCTTAGATTTCAGTTCAGCCAGGAGGGCACCGTTGGGCACGTCAATCTTCTTCTCCCCAAACTCCCCCAGCAGATCCTTCTCAGCCTGGTCCAGTTTCCCAGAGGAGAGGGAGAACAGACGGAGCTCTGTATCCTCCAACTCTACCTCCACATGGAGTCCTAACCCCAGCAGACTGCTCAGGTTCCCAGGCCTCCCATACTCCTCCCTCAGGAAGGACAGGAGGTGGGGGGACACCTCAGGCACCACCCGCTCCAGCACCAGAGAGATCTTATCCGTAACCAACTGTCTGGCTGCCTGGACTTCATTTGCGTAGCCATGCAGGACCAGCTGAGCTGAGTCAAGGCGCGTCACCCTCACCCCTGGAACAACCTCACCTAGATCCTTCTCTATCACTTCACCTAGAAGAAGGAGCTGGACCTGTCCCAGATGACAGGTGGTCCTGATCTTCTCCTGCTTCCCTGTGCTCAGATGATGGAGTACATGTTCTTGACCACCAGGTGGAGATGTGTCGAACGGGAGGGAGTGGTGACTCTAGATTTGGAAAACAAGTGAGTCATTGCAGGGTAATTTCACTGTGGTCATGACTACAATATTTTATTATCTTTCTATGTATTATTGCAGTTCAACGGTACAACTGCTTCTGGGATATCTGATGATTCTCCATTCTAGCGTGGAGGTATTTTTCAGTTTACTTTAACATGGTTATATTTAGTTAAAATGACTATATTTCCTCAATATTACAAAACCATACATTTATACCTCACACACTGGCAAACATCCAAGTGTGGGATAACAGTGCAAATACAATAACAGTGCATTGTCGTCATGGTGATATGTGACTCTGTTTTGGTGTGTCTGTATAGTCTGGCCTCACCTGACTACTGACTGGGGAGGTTGTTGTGGGTGGAGGCTCCAGGCTGTCTCTCAGAGTGAGGAAGAGAGGTCCTCCAGGCATCTCCAAAACATGATTAGGTTTCTGAAGTACCCTCTCCTGGACTGGAAGAGATAGAGTCATAATGAGTTGTTGTAGTCATGTAGTACTAGTAATAACAATACCAACAATAATAATAAGTTGTACTATATATTAAGCCTTTTGCATTCACTCCAGGACTTGAAGAGTTAAAGGCTACATAGGCTAGAGGAGTTGTGCTATAATCTATTAAGTAATATACTGTATGTATATGTATATCTATAGTTATTAAATCATCTTAAAAGTTATTAAAATAACAACTTTCTCCCTTTTTACATTGATAAAGTACTGTAGAATTAATCAATATAATGAAAAGCCAAAGTAATGCATTTGCGCATGGCTGTCTGCATAAGCGTAGCCTGGCTATGGTGAAGTGAAACTTAAGCCGATACCAGATTTATATGTTGTGTATGTCTGAAAAACATTCAGATTCAACACATCCTACTACAAATACTACTTCAAATATTATTGTTTTACCCAAGTGTAGCCCTATACAAATAATACATATTAAACATGTAGACACATATTGTAAAACAAACGTTCATTTATGAACGACTTTGGCAAGACTTGGCTATATGGTAATACCGCACTCCATATTCAATCACTTAGCCTAAACATTTTCATACCTGTCTGGTCAATAAATGCGATCTTGTAGACTTTGTCACCAACTGATTCTACTGGTCCACAATCTCCGCCACCGGATTTACGTTTAATTCCAAAGTACCTTTTTATCATATGTTTCTGTGGTGGGTCCAGAGTCTGGCACTCGAAGAAAACAGGGTATTTGCAAACTTCCATATTATGAAGTAGCCTGGCTATTATTTGTCGTTGACCCTATCAGAAAGAGCAAATCAGTCGATCGAGGAGAATACGTAGACGACACTACATGCACGCTCCGACTCCTATATTTTGATCATATTTGCTTGAACTTTAGATATGGTCCGCCCTGGCCCAAAAATAGATGTCTATTATAGGTCCAGATTTTGTCAGTCCAGACCATCCCCAAATCAACTTCCGTGAATTTGTGGCACTCTTGAGGAGATTCGATGAATATGTCCCGGGCGCCAAGGTAGGAGTGTTTTGCAGCGGGTGCAAGTAGATTGATCATACGGAAATTGTTAGGATTGTAAGAAAAGCGATCCGTGAAACATGAAACGTAACCGTTAAATTACATTTGTAAACGTACAAACCCTATGTTACGACTATGAATCAACATGTACACGTTAAATTCTTACTTTATGTATGCCTTTACTCGTTTACATATATTTTTTTTTATACGTACAAACTTGTCAGGAATGTGGTATCAGCAAAGCACATGAACCGAAAGTAGCTAGTCGAAATTAGATAGTATCTCGAGCCCCAACGTGAGAGTTGCTTTGCAACTTCCGGTTTCATTTCTCCCCCAAAAAGTCAAGGGCTGCGCAAAAAAGTCCAAGTATCCCTGACTGCAGTGTGCAGTTCGGCTGGCTCAATGTGGGCGGAATCAGACGTTTGACTCCGCACACTTCTGACCCAGCCCATCGTTTTTTTTTTTTGTCCATCTGAGGTTTGACAGTCACACATTGAATACAAACACACACATTTGTGCAAGGCACACGTTTAATACAAGCATATTTCATATTTGAAGTTCGTAAGAAATATGATGCAAAGTGGTACCAGCACATGTGTTGTCACACTTTTTGCTCCGTGCTATATTTGAGACAAACTACTGTTATTGTTGCAGTGAACAACATACTTGTTATGTGTGTCATGTACTGTTAAAATTGTGTTGATAAATGTTATAACTTTGTAATGATATTATTTAATTGAGCATATATACACAGTTACTACCTATCCTGATTTCTAATGCCGTTTACTTTCCTCATGAGAATGAAGACAGACTACACCATATAGACGTACGCGGGGGACTTCTATGTCATGTTTACTAAACAGCAGAACACAATTAACCCAGCAGAGAAAAACAAGGCTTGACACTCCTCAAAAATGGCTTCACTTCTGCTCCTCCAGAATACACTCCTTTTCTTGTTGTCAACTGCCTCCACATAGAACATCTCATCATCTCTCTGTAAGTGGAACGAGAACATGAAGGGTTGCTAGAGGATAATATGTTCCTCTTCATCCTGGCAATCATACAACCGTAGTTCTTTAAGGGTTGTAATGTGGTCTTCCCCGTCCATCCAAATTACACTAGGGAGGTAAACGGTGCCTTTAAATGTTGGGAGTTTGCACCACCTAGCTGCCTCTAGGGTGTCCCTTAGAAGAACATCTGCTTCCTTGAAGAATAAATATTAAGAGTAGTGCCTCATTGGGTGATCAAGTCAAATTACACCCCACTTTCACAATACCACCATGCAAAGTAAAAGCCACTATTACTAAAGGGGTTTTCAGTGATATCTACGCCAGGGTAGTGGGTTCGATTCCCGGGACCACCCATACGTAGAATGTATGCACACATGACTGTAAGTCGCTTTGGATAAAAGCGTCTGCTAAATGGCATATATTATTATATTATTTACTCATCAAGTAATCACAACCATTATATATTGCCATGCGCCAAGCCTTCAGCATTACACACAGTAGACTACATACCCAGTTCACAGCTCCCAGTTGGCCGTGCATTTTGTTTTCAGTATCGTCTAGACAGAAAACAGATTGTTGTCATTACGTAATGTCAGGGAACCTCTAGGGATGTGTATACAATAATGCACCTTAATTTAGCTAATAGCCTATACAGTACCTGATCCTGCAGAGCTGGATGCTGATGTGACATGCTGTGACTTCTTGGGGGAACGAGGACGTCTCCTACATCATCCTGAAATATATTGGAGGGGTGGTTTAAGTCTTTAAGCATTGGTTTAAGACTATACCACTCATCATACGAGGGTGGGGGGGGCTAAGTCTTTAAGCATTGGTTTAACATTTAACATTTAACATTTAAGTCATTTAGCAGACGCTCTTATCCAGAGCGACTTACAAAGTCTTTAAGCATTGGTTTAAGACTATACCACTCATCATATGAGGGGGGGGCTAAGTCTTTAAGCATTGGTTTAAGACTATACCACTCATCATACGAGGGTGGGGGTGGGCTAAGTCTTTAAGCATTGGTTTAAGACTATACCACTCTTCATATGAGAGGGGTGGTTTAAGTCTTTAAGCATTGGTTTAAGCCTATACCACTCATCATATGAGGGGGGGGCTAAGTCTTTAAGCATTGGTTTAAGACTATACCACTCATCATACGAGGGTGGGGGTGGGCTAAGTCTTTAAGCATTGGTTTAAGACTATACCACTCATCATACGAGGGTGGGGGGGGCTAAGTCTTTAAGCATTGGTTTAAGACTATACCACTCATCATACGAGGGTGGGGGTGGGCTAAGTCTTTAAGCATTGGTTTAAGACTATACCACTCATCATACGAGGGTGGGGGGCTAAGTCTTTAAGCATTGGTTTAAGACTATACCACTCATCATACGAGGGTGGGGGGCTAAGTCTTTAAGCATTGGTTTAAGACTATACCACTCATCATACGAGGGTGGGGGGCTAAGTCTTTAAGCATTGGTTTAAGACTATACCACTCTTCATATGAGAGGGGTGGTTTAAGTCTTTAAGCATTGGTTTAAGACTATACCACTCTTCATATGAGAGGGGTGGTTTAAGTCTTTAAGCATTGGTTTAAGACTATACCACTCATCATACGAGGGTGGGGGTGGGCTAAGTCTTTAAGCATTGGTTTAAGACTATACCACTCATCATACGAGGGTGGGGGGGGCTAAGTCTTTAAGCATTGGTTTAAGACTATACCACTCATCATACGAGGGTGGGGGTGGGCTAAGTCTTTAAGCATTGGTTTAAGACTATACCACTCTTCATATGAGAGGGGTGGTTTAAGTCTTTAAGCATTGGTTTAAGCCTATACCACTCATCATATGAGGGGGGGGCTAAGTCTTTAAGCATTGGTTTAAGACTATACCACTCTTCATATGAGAGGGGTGGTTTAAGTCTTTAAGCATTGGTTTGAGACTATACCACTCATCATACGAGGGGGGTGGGTGGGTTAAGTCTTTAAGCATTGGTTTAAGCCTATACCACTCATCATATGAGGGGGGGGCTAAGTCTTTAAGCATTGGTTTAAGACTATACCACTCTTCATATGAGAGGGGTGGTTTAAGTCTTTACGCATTGGTTTGAGACTATACCACTCATCATACGAGGGGGGTGGGTGGGTTAAGTCTTTAAGCATTGGTTTAAGACTATACCACTCATCATACGAGAGGGGTGGTTTAAGTCTTTAAGCATTGGTTTAAGACTATACCACTCTTCATATGAGAGGGGTGGTTTAAGTCTTTAAGCATTGGTTTAAGACTATACCACTCTTCATATGAGAGGGGTGGTTTAAGTCTTTAAGCATTGGTTTAAGACTATACCACTCTTCATATGAGAGGGGTGGTTTAAGTCTTTAAGCATTGGTTTAAGACTATACCACTCTTCATATGAGAGGGGTGGTTTAAGTCTTTAAGCATTGGTTTAAGACTATACCACTCATCATACGAGAGGGGTGGTTTAAGTCTTTAAGCATTGGTTTAAGACTATACCACTCTTCATATGAGAGGGGTGGTTTAAGTCTTTAAGCATTGGTTTAAGACTATACCACTCATCATACGAGGGGGGGGCTAAGTCTTTAAGGATTGGTTTAAGACTATACCACTCTTCATATGAGAGGGGTGGTTTAAGTCTTTAAGCATTGGTTTGAGACTATACCACTCATCATACGAGGGGGGGGGGGGTTAAGTCTTTAAGCATTGGTTTAAGACTATTCCACTCTTCATATATATATACAGTGCCTTGCGAAAGTATTCGGCCCCCTTGAACTTTGCAACCTTTTGCCACATTTCAGGCTTCAAACATAAAGATAAAAAACTGTATTTTTTTGTGAAGAATCAACAACAAGTGGGACACAATCATGAAGTGGAACGACATTTTTTGGATATTTCAAACTTTTTTAACAAATCAAAAACTGAAAAATTTGCCGTGCAAAATTATTCAGCCACCTTAAGTTAATACTTTGTAGCTCCACCTTTTGCTGCGATTACAGCTGTAAGTCGCTTGGGGTATGTTTTGCACATCGAGAGACTGAATTTTTTTCCCATTCCTCCTTGCAAAACAGCTCGAGCTCAGTGAGGTTGGATGGAGAGCATTTGTGAACAGCAGTTTTCAGTTCTTTCCACAGATTATCGATTGGATTCAGGTCTGGACTTTGACTTGGCCATTCTAACACCTGGATATGTTTATTTTTGAACCATTCCATTATAGATTTTGCTTTATGTTTTGGATCATTGTCTTGTTGGAAGACAAATCTCCGTCCCAGTCTCAGGTCTTTTGCAGACTCCATCAGGTTTTCTTCCAGAATGGTCCTGTATTTGGCTCCATCCATCTTCCCATCAATTTTAACCATCTTCCCTGTCCCTGCTGAAGAAAATCAGGCCCAAACCATGATGCTGCCACCACCATGTTTGACAGTGGGGATGGTGTGTTTAGGGTGTTGCTTTTACGCCAAACATAACGTTTTGCATTGTTGCCAAAAAGTTCAATTTTGGTTTAATCTGACCAGAGCACCTTCTTCCACATGTTTGGTGTGTCTCCCAGGTGGCTTGTGGCAAACTTTAAACAACAGTTTTTATGGATATCTTTAAGAAATGGCTTTCTTCTTGCCACTCTTCCATAAAGGCCAGATTTGTGCAATATACGACTAATTGTTGTCCTATGGACAGAGTCTCCCACCTCAGCTGTAGATCTCTGCAGTTCATCCAGAGTGATCATGGGCCGCTTGGCTGCATCTCTGGTCAGTCTTCTCCTTGTATGAGCTGAATGTTTAGAGGGACGGCCAGGTCTTGGTAGATTTGCAGTGGTCTGATACTCCTTCCATTTCAATATTATCGCTTGCACAGTGCTCCTTGGGATGTTTAAAGCTTGGGAAATCTTTTTGTATCCAAATCCGGCTTTAAACCTCTTCACAACAGTATCTCGGACCTGCCTGGTGTGTTCCTTGTTCTTCATGATGCTCTCTGCGCTTTTAACGGACCTCTGAGACTATCACAGTGCAGGTGTATTTATACGGAGACTTGATTACACACAGGTGGGATTGTAATTATCATCATTAGTCATTTAGGTCAACATTGGATCATTCAGAGATCCTCACTGAACTTCTGGAGAGAGTTTGCTGCACTGAAAGTAAAGGGGCTGAATAATTTTGCACGCCAAATTTTTCAGTTTTTGATTTGTTAAAAAAGTTTGAAATATCCAGTAAATGTCGTTCCGCTTCATGATTGTGTCCCACTTGTTGTTGATTCTTCACAAAAATATACAGTTTTATATCTTTATGTTTGAAAGCTGAAATGTGGCAAAAAGTTCGCAAAGTTCAAGGGGGCCGAATACTTTCGCAAGGCACTGTATATGTAGCAATCAAATCAAATATTTCCAAAAATCAAATGAATACTATGCAACCATTCAAACAACTGCATTAGCATGAGAATATATAGTGGGGAGAACAAGTATTTGATACACTGCTGATTTTGCAGGTTTGATATAAATTACAGACCTCTACATGGTCGCAGTTGTAAATGAGTACTTGTTCTCAACTAGCCTACCTGGTCAAATAAAGGTGAAATAAAAAATAAATAAAAACGAACATGCTTTGTAAGTAGGACTACTTACAAAGCATGTTTGTTTTTTAAAAACATTTTATTTCACCTTTATTAAACGAGGTGAGAGACGGAATCTAAAACAAAAATCCAGAAAATCACATTGTATGATTTTTAAGTAATTAATTTGCATTTTATTGCATGACATAAGTATTTGATACTTAAGAAAAGCAGAATTTAATATTTGGTACAGAAAACGTTGTTTGCAATTACAGAGATCATATGTTTCCTGTAGTTCTTGACCAGGTTTACACACACTGCAGCAGGGATTTTGGCCCACTCCTCCATACAGACCTTCTCCAGATCCTTCAGGTTTCGGGGCTGTCGCTGGACAATACGGACTTTCTGCTCTCTCCAAAGATTTTCTATTGGGTTCAGGTCTGGAGACTGGCTAGGCCACTCCAGGACCTTGAGATGCGTCTTACGGAGCCACTCCTTAGTTGCCCTGGCTGTGTGTTTCGGGTCGTTGTCATGCTGGAAGACCCAGCCACGACCTATCTTCAATGCTCTTACTGAGGGAAGGAGGTTGTTGGCCAAGATCTCGCGATACATGGCCCCATCCATCCTCCCCTCAATACGGTGCAGTTGTCCTGTCCCCTTTGCAGAAAAGCATCTCCAAAGAATAATGTTTCCACCTCCATGCTTCATGGTTGGGATGGTGTTCTTGGGGTTGTACTCATCCTTCTTCTTCCTCCAAACATGGCGAGTGGAGTTTAGACCAAGAAGCTCTATTTATGTCTCATCAGACCACATGACCTTCTCCCATTCCTCCTCTGGATCATCCAGATGGTCATTGGCAAACTTCAGACGAACCTGGACATGTGCTGGCTTGAGCAGGGGGACATTGCGTGCGTTGCAGGATTTTAATCAATGACGGCGCAGTGTGTTACTAATGGTTTTCTTTGAGACTGTGGTCCCAGCTCTCTTCAGGTCATTGACCAGGTCCTGCTGTGTAGTTCTGGGCTGATCCCTCACCTTCCTTGTGATCATTGATGCCCCACGAGGTGAGATCTTGCATGGAGCCCCAGACCGAGGGTGATTGACCGTCATCTTGAACTTCTTCCATTTTCTAATAATTGCGCCAACGGTTGTTGCCTTCTCACCAAGCTGCTTACCTATTGTCCTGTAGCCCATCCCAGCCTTGTGCAGGTCTACAATTTTATCCCTGATGTCCTTACACAGCTCTCTGGTCTTGGCCATTGTGGAGAGTTTGGGGTCTGTTTGATTGAGTGTGTGGACAGGTGTCTTTTATACAGGTAACGAATTCAAACAGGTGCAGTTAATACAGATAATGAGTGGAGAACAGGAGGGCTTATTAAAGAAAAACTAACAGGTCTGTGAGAGCCGGAATTCTTACTGGTTGGTAGGTGATCAAATACTTATGTCATAAAATAAAATGCAAGTTAATTACATAAAAATCATACAATGTGATGAATATATCTCTAATATATAGGTTAAGCTTTAAGTTATTCCATATCTTTAGAGGTTGCCTGACCAGGTAACTTTTACTGAGAGTAGCTATTGTAGCTGGTAGGAGAGAGTATTTGATGGCTCTTAACGATGTGGGCATACAGGATTTGGATTTTACCATTCCCTGATTCTGTTGGAGGCTCTAGAACATTCTAGATGTAAGTTCCTGCTCACTTTTGTTTTACATTTTACAATATTGTACTTAACTTAATACAAACTGTAATTCATGTTACAGAATATATTACATAATATAATGCTGTGCATTTCTAGTAGCATGTTCCTGACTTTTTGTTTGACATTTTATGATCTTGTTTGTGATTTATATATACTGTATATGATACACTTTCGATGTTTGATTTTTGAATTGAATTGATGATCTTAAATTATGAAGTTAGATTACGATCAATTATGATTGTAAATGAGTGATAGTAAATTATTGTAAATGATGATAGTACATGATGATGATAAATGGTCATAGTAAATTATGGTAAATTATGATTTTATATGACAATGTACTTTTTACCATCAGTTGTGGTGATGTGGAGCAGGTCTGTAATGCAGTTTGTATGTGATGTAGAAACTGTTTCTTTTCTGTTTATTTTTTATGTGGAATTAGGAAATAGAAAAAATGACATCCAACATATATTTATCTTTAATGTTAAATTACATTAGAATATTACATCTACACATCATGGCCTAAGATACAGCCTTTATCCACTGGACTAGAGAACACGAGAGGACGCTAGAGAATATCTTAAGCTGTCTGGTACAAGTGGGACGCTAACCTCGACAACAGCCAGTGAAATTGCAGGGCGCCAAATTCAAAACAACAGAAATCCCATAATTAAAATTCCTCAAACGTACAAGTATGTTACACCATTTTAAAGATAAACTTCTTGTAAATCCAGCCACAGTGTCCGATTTCAAATAGGCTTTACGGCGAAAGCACACCAAACGATTATGTCAGGTCAGCACCAAGTCACAGACAACCATACAGCCATTTCCAGCCAAGGAGAGGGCTCAGAAAAGTCCGAAATAGTGATTAAATTAATCACTAACCTTTGATGATCCTCATTTGATGGCACTCACAGGACTTCATGTTACACAATAAATGTGTTTTGTTCGATAAAGTTCATCTTTATATCCAAAAATCTGAGTTTACATTGGTGTGTTATGTTCAGTCGTTCCAAAACATCTGGTGATTTTGCAGAGAGCCACAACAATTTACAGAAATACTCATCATATATGTTGATGAAAATACAAGTGTTATGCATGGAACTTTAGATAAACGTCTCCTTAAAGCAACCGCTGTGTCAGATTTCAAAAAAGCTTTACCGAAAAGGCACACCATGCAATAATCTGAGTACAGCGCTCAGACAACAAAACAAGCCATACAGATATCCGTTATGTTGTGGAGTCAGCAGAAGTCAGAAATAGCATTATAAATATTCACTTACCTTTTATGATCTTCATCAGAATGCATACCCAGGAATCCCAGTTCCACAATAAATGTTTGATTTGTTCGATAAAGTCCATCATTTATGTCCAAATACCTCCTTTTTGTTTGTGCATTTAGTACACAATCCAAACTCACGACACGCGGGCCAGTCCAGGCAAAAGTTCAGACGAAAAGTCATATTACAATTCGTAGAAACATGTCAAACAAAGTATAGAATCAATCTTTAGGATGTTTTTATCATAAATCTTCAATAATGTTCCAACTGGAGAATTCCTTGGTCTGTAGAAATGCAATGGAACGCAAGCTAACTCTCACATGACTGCGCGTGATCAGCTCATCAAAATCTACTAATAATATGCATATATTAGCAACTGGGCCTGATTAGCAGGCAATTTACTCTGGGCACCTTATTCATTCAAGCTACTCAATACTGCCCCCAGCCATAACAAGTTAGTATTGTGGAATAACTACGACATTGTTTGTACATCGTCAGTTTTCTCCTATCACAACCATTAAGCTCTGTTTGAAAATTATTATCGGCATCATGGGGAAATCCCTGAGCAGTTTCCTTTCTCACCAGCAACTGAGTTAGGAAGTACGCCTGTGGTTTCTTTGCAGCAATTTGACCATGAAGGCATGTATTTTTTTCTTATTCTTCAGAACAGTGTGTGAGAGTGAATTGTACACTCCTATCCTTTTCAAATAGGTTTCTACTCTTCCCCTTTCAAAGGGTGAAAACAAGGACTGATACTCAGATATTGATACTTATTCAATAAAGGAGATTAAACAGATTCATGCAAATGTCAGTGCAGTGCACACTTTTCTGAATTCTGAAATCGGCATCTTAAACATGGTCATTACTACATATGAGGACACCGTGGTCCATACCTCGACTTCAGATTTTTTTAAACTTGAAAATATATATACAGTGCCTTGCGAAAGTATTGGGCCCCCTTGAACTTTGCGACCTTTTGCCACATTTCAGGCTTCAAACATAAAGATATAAAACTGTATTTTTTTGTGAAGAATCAGCAACAAGTGGGACACAATCATGAAGTGGAACGACATTTATTGGATATTTCAAACTTTTTTAACAAATCAAAAACTGAAAAATTGGGTGTGCAAAATTATTCAGCCCCTTTACTTTCAGTGCAGCAAACTCTCTCCAGAAGTTCAGTGAGGATCTCTTAATGATCCAATGTTGACCTATATGACTAATGATGATAAATACAATCCACCTGTGTGTAATCAAGTCTCCGTATAAATGCACCTGCACTGTGATAGTCTCAGAGGTCCGTTAAAAGTGCAGAGAGCATCATGAAGAACAAGGAACACACCAGGCAGGTCCGAGATACTGTTGTGAAGAAGTTTGTATGAGCGCATAGATATTCTGCCCAGCAACAACTACACCTGCCAATGGGAGCGCCCGGGGGCTGGGACCAGTTGGGGCGCCAACAATCAACATAGGTCGAGTAAGTTTAAACCACACTTGATCTCTACTCTGACAGGCCAGCTCGGAAGCAGGAACTACTACTGTCAGAGTATTGTCAGAAGATATCTTTAGGGTGTTGGCCAGTTCTCTGTTTGCCCTGCGTGGTATTACAGCGGACCCGTATATACGAAAATTGCATTTACCACTTATTGCTTAGCTAATAAAAAAAACATAGTATACAATTGGTTACTCAGTGTCATACTTATCCTGATACCAGATTCAATCAGCGCAACCCTTTACACTAGCAAAGCTAACGGATCTGGTATACGAATAATAACGCCATACACACAATGTTAGCTAGGGAGCCAGCCAGCTAACGTTACCTAGCTAACAGTACACTTTAAAATAAGATATGTAGCTAACTAGCGAGGTAAACAATGAACCCAGCTAGATAAACAACATGTAAGATCACACACGTCACAGCGTTAGCTAACGAGCCAGCCACCTAACGTTAGCTAGTTAAAAAACAATGAACATTGCCAAATCATGTCATTACTACCCTGCATGAATCTGCTGGGAGCTAACCAACCAAGGTTCAATGTTAGCTAGCTAACAGTAGGCTCTAACTAGCAAAGCTAATGGATCTGGGATACAAATAATAATGTCATACACGCAACGTTAGCTCGGGAGCCAGCCAGCTAACATTAGCTAGCTAACAATACACTTTAGCTTAAGACATGTAGCTAGCTAGCTAGGTAAACAATGTGTAATATCACACACATCACAAGCCAGCCAGCTAACGTTAGCTAGCTAAACAACATTGAATAAAAACGTCATACATGTAGCGTTAGTTAGGGAACAGTCAGCTAACGTTAACTAGCTAACAATACACTTTAGCTTAAAATGAAACTCACTTTCTGTCAAAACTAGAAATGTGTAATATCTGAAAATGTAGCTAGCTAGACCATCTTACCGTATAAATCATCATGCATGATGGATGTATCTCCCTCTCACGGATCTATGCCACAAATGCCCTTAGGGACTGGAAGCTGTTGGCTGTTGTAAAGGCTCTGAAGGCATGGATACATTGGCTTGAGGGGGCTAAACACCCTTTTCTCATCTGGACTGACCACTGCAATCTGGAGTACATCTGGGTGGCGAGGAGACTGAACCAAGGCCAGACAAGATAGGCCATGTACTTTACCCGTTTTGTTTTCACTCTGTCCTACAGACCAGATTCCCAGAACATTAAGGCAGACGCACTGTCCCGGATGTATGACACAGAGGAGCGGTCCATGGATCACACTCCCATACTTCCGGCCTCTTGCCTGGTGGCACCGGTGGTGTGGGAGCTGGACGCGGACATCGAGCGGGCGTTACACACAGAGCCCAATCCCCCCCAGTGTCCAGCTGGGCGCCTGTACGTTCCGCCTGCTCTCCGCGACCGATTGATCTATTGGGCCCACACAACACCCTCGGTGCGTTGCCTTAGTGGGAAGTACTGGTGGTCCACCTTGGCCATGGACGTAAGGGTTTGTTTCCTCCTGCTCGGTGTGCGCCCAGTGCAAGGCTCCCAGGCACCTGCCCAGAGGGAAGTTACAACCCCTACCCTTTCCACAACGGCCGCGGTCGCACCTGTCGGTGGATTTCCTCACGGATCTTCCTCCCTTACAGGGCAACACCACAATCCTGGTCATTGTGGATCGTTTTTCTAAGTCCTGCTGTCTCCTCCCTTTTCCCAGTTCACTCACGTCTTCCGGCACTACGGGGTGCCTGAGAACATAGTCTCTGATCGGGGTCCCCAGTTCACGTCCAGGGTCTGGAGAGCGTTCATGGAACGTCTGGGGGTCTCGGTCAGCCTCACCTCAGGTTTTCACCCCGAGAGTAATGGGCAGGTGGAGAGAGTAAACCAGGATGTGGGTAGTTTTCTGCCACTCCTCCACTAACCTCTCTCCCTTCCAGAAATCAGCTGGTTCTGGCACCTTGGCATCAGAGCTTATTGAAGCTCCTGCGGTGAACGAATGGTTTCAACGCAAGGAGGAGACCTGGGACGCTGCCCATGTGCACCTGCAACGGGCCGTGAGGTGGCAGAAGGCAAGTGCCTCACCGCAGTGAGGCCCCGGTGTTCGCACTCCAGAAGTCTGAGGTGCAGGAGGTTCCATTGAGGGGGCCCCGGCGTATGCTGTTCGAGCCATCCTGGACTCAAGGCATCGGGCGAGGGGCCTTCAGTACCTCGTGGAGTGAGAGGGGTACGGCCCAGAGGAGAGAAGCTGGGTGCCGGTGGAGGACGTCTTGGAACCTTCGTTGCTACGGGAGTTCCATCGTCTCCAACCGAATCGCCCTGCGCCTTGTCCCCCGGGTCGTCCCCGAGGTCAGTGTCGGCACGCTGCTGGAGCCGTGCTTCAAGGGGAAAGGGGTACTGTCGCCTTCTAGCCTTCTAGCCATCGCTGATCCACTTTTAATTTTCCATTTGTTTGTCTTTGTCTTACACACCTGGTTTCAATTCCCCAAATACTTTTTTATTATTTAACCCTCTGTTCCCCCATGTTTGTTTGTGAGTAATTGTTTATTGTATTGCGGGCCGTATTGTGTGACCTTGTATTTTTACTACGTGTATTGTGAATTTATTGATTAAATTGCTTTCATTACTCATATTTGCTCTCTTGCAACTGACTCATGTCACCACCTACCTATACACAGACGCATTACACTGTCAAACGTTGCTGGTATCTAAAAATAAATACTGCAATTAACCCAACAATATGCCCCACCACCTTTGATTACTGTTGCAACCTATGACAACATTTTTCAGTGAAGCTCCATTCCCTGTTCAAACAACTGGAGAAAACCCCTCACAACGATCTCAAACGGTCTTTTTAATGCACAATCAAATGAAACACAGACTACCTCTTGCTAATCATTAGACTATTGGGTATGTTGTGGTGGATTGTCATTACTCTTACTTCCTGGGGACCTTGTACAATGTTTGTAGTGTACGTTTGTAGTGTGGCTTGCCACTGGATGGAGCTAACTATTCTATCAAGTCATGTTCTAATGTCACAGCAGATGATAGTTGTATTTATAATATATCTAACTTAGCTAGTTAATTAACATACATTAGAATTGTAGGAACCGTTTAGGTATAAAAAAAGGTTTGGGCCTTTACTACTAAAGCCCATAGAAACCCATTGAATAACACATTCATAAATGGCAAAAAGAACAATTATGAATCATAAGAAACAAGGTTCTGAAGTGTCTGTCCTATTTCTAGGCGATATAAGAAAACTCAGGAAATACAGTGCATTTGGAAAGTATTCAGACCCCTTGACTTTTTCCACATTTTGTTACGTTACAGTGTTATTCTAAAATGGATTAAATTGTAATTTTTCCTCATCAATCTACACACAATACCCCATTATGACAAATCAAAAACTGTTTTTTAGACATGTTTGCTAATAAATAAATAATAATAATGAAATATCACATGTACATAAGCATTCAGACCATTTACTCAGTACATTGTTGAAGCATCTTTGGCAGCGAATACAGTCTCGAGTCTACAGGCACACCTGTATTTGGGGAGTTTCTCCCAGTCTTCTCTGCAGATCCTCTCAAGCTCAGGTTGGATGGGGAGGGTCACTGCACAGCTATTTTCAGGTCTCTACAGAGACGTTTGATCGGGTTCAACTCCGGGCTCTGGCTGTGCCACTCAAGGACATTCAGAGACTTGTCCTGAAGCCACTCCTGTGTTGTCTTGGCTGTGTGCTTAGGGTTGTTGTCCTGATTGAAGGTGAACCATTACCCCAGTCTGAGGTCCTGAGCGCTCTGGAGCAGGTTTTCGTCAAGTATCTCTCTGTACTTTGCTCAGTTCATCTTTGCCTCAATCCTGACTAGTCACCCAGTTCCTGCCTCTGAAAAACATCCCCACAGCATGTTGCTGCCACCACCATTTTTCACCGTAGGGATGGTGCCAGGTTCCCTTCAGACGTGACCCTTGGCCTTCAGGTCAAAGAGTTCAATCTTGGTTTCATCAGACCAGAGAATCTTTTTTCTCATGGTCTGAGAGTCTTTCGGTGCCTTTTGGAAAACTCCAAGCGGGCTGTCATCAGCCTTTTACTGAGGAGTGGCTTCCGTCTGGCCACTCTACCAAAAAGGGCTGACCGATGGAGCTACAGAGATGGTTGTCCTTCTGGAAGGTTCTCCCATCTCCACAGAGGAACTCTAGAGCTCTGTCAGGGTTCTTGGTCACCCTCTTGCTGAGGGAGATTCCCTGATCCACCTCTACGCAGACGACACCATTCTGTATACTTCTGGCCCTTCCTTGGACACTGTGCTATCTCACCTCCAAACGAGCTTCAATGCCATACAACACTCCTTCCGTGGCCTCCAACTGCTCTTAAACGCTAGTAAAACCAAATGCATGCTTTTCAACCGCTTGCTGCCTACACCCGCACGCCCGACCAGCATCACCACCCTGGATGGTTCCCACCTAGAATATGTTGACATCTATAAGTACCTAGGTGTCTGGCTAGACTGTAAACTCTCCTTCCAGACTCATATCAAACATCTCCAATCGAAAATCAAATCTAGAGTCGGCTTTCTATTCCGCAACAAAGCCTCCTTCACTCACTCCTTCACTCACTCCTTCACTTCACTACTTACCCTAGTAAAACTGACTATCCTACCGATCCTCGACTTCGGCGATGTCATCTACAAAATAGCTTCCAATACTCTACGCAGCAAACTGGATGCAGTTTATCACAGTGCCATCCGTTTTGTTACTAAAGCACCATATACCACCCACCACTGCGACCTGTATGCTCTAGTCGGCTGGCCCTCGCTACATATTCGTGGCCAGACCCACTGGCTCCAGGTCATCTACAAGTCCATGCTAGGTAAAGCTCCGCCTTACCTCAGTTCACTGGTCACGATGGCAACACCCACCCGTAGCACGCGCTCCAGCAGGTGTTTCTCACTGATCATCCCTAAAGCCAACACCTCATTTGGCCGCCTTTCCTTCCAGTTCTCTGCTTCCTGTGACTGGAACGAATTGCAAAAATCGTTGAAGTTGGAGACTTTTATCTCCCTTACCAACTTCAAACATCTGCTATCTGAGCAGCTAACCGATCGATGCAGCTGTACATAGTCTGTCGGTAAATAGCCCACCCATTTTTACCTACCTCATCCCCATACTGTTTATATTTATTTACTTTTCTGCTCTTTTGCACACCAATATCTCTACCTGTACATGACCATCTGATCATTTATCACTCCAGTGTTAATCTGCAAAATTGTAATTATTCGCCTACCTCCTCATGCCTTTTGCACACAATGTATATAGACTCTCTTTTTTTCTACTGTGTTATTGACTGGTTAATTGTTTACTCCATGTGTAACTCTGTGTTGTTGTCTGTTCACACTGCTATGCTTTATCTTGGCCAGGTTGCAAATGAGAACTTGTTCTCAACTAGCCTACCTGGTTAAATAAAGGTGAAATAAAATGATCACTGACAGCCGCAACTCAATCAGCTAGGCCTATTGCCACAAACGCTGGCCAAATTGCGGGCCTCCCAAAAAGGCATATGCCTATTGTCAGGATTTGGCCAGGGCTGTTCCGGTTTTTGGTCACTAGATGCCCCCATTGTGCCTTTTGACCTTTTGTTTTCCCTTGATCCCCATTATTATTTGCACCTGTGCCTCGTTTCCCCTGATTGTATTTAAACCCTTTGTTTTCCTCAGTTCTTTGCTCTGTGTTTGTATGTTAGCACCCAGCCCTAGTACTCTGTGAGCGCTTGTTGAGCCCGGTGGAGTTCTGTTTTTTGTTCTTGTTTGTTTGTTTTTGAGTATCTTTTGAGGCTTTTTGTGCTGTGCCTTCCACCTTGTGGATTTGCCTTTTTGTCTTGGAGGATTGCCTTTGTTCTTGTGGAATTCCTTTTGAGGTTGTGGAGTTACATGTTTTCCTGAAGAACTTCACTTTTTACTTCATTAAATACACCGTCTCAAGTACTGCTGTGTCTGTCTCATCTTCTGGGTTCTGCTGACTATTCGTGGCTCAGTTGGTTTAGTGACTGTTTCTCACTCCGGAGACCCGGGTTCGTAACCGGGTCCTGACAGCCTATGAAGTTGTGATTTGAAACTATCCACAGCAACAACAAAATAACATTCTAATGATCCTCTGTGGCTAAGTCATGATCTCTGGTGAAGTATTTTGAACAATATTATTTAAATAATTTTGTCAAATCTTCAATTTACTTTAGGGGAAGCCAACATCCAAACAGTGCACTGTGCAATCGGCAACTTTCCTTTCCAATTCACAAGAGGGTGAAACCAAAGATCTGTATATAATAACAAGATGCATCTCCACACTACAATGGGAGTTGTTGTCCCAAAGGCGGGAAGGCAGGCGACAAGCTTAGGTCTGCAGTTTATGCCCATAAAAATGCATTAGGCTTATTCTGGAA
Source organism: Oncorhynchus gorbuscha (assembly GCF_021184085.1). NCBI lineage: Eukaryota > Metazoa > Chordata > Actinopteri > Salmoniformes > Salmonidae > Oncorhynchus > Oncorhynchus gorbuscha. The sequence continues at coordinate 15,228,695 of NC_060193.1, forward strand.
ATATTTTGTCTCGAGCTTTGCCTCTTCCTCTCTGCTGAATCATCAGAGAAAGCATGCGAGCGAGCCAATCAGCTCCCCTCTCCCTTACCATAAGTAACCGGTGAATCTGATCAGATCTGTCCAGAAACAGTATGACATGCCATATTCTTTTGGTCCAGACAGCATCAGATACATGGTCTACACATACTGAGACAGGGGTGCTGTTTTCGCTCAGATGCTTTATCTGAGATTGACGCTTTCTGTCGATGCGCATCTCGATCAAATAAAATATCATTATTTAAATATTTTATTTGGATGGGCAAGGAGGTACGGTAGGGCGGGCCAGGCCCTCTAAGGCAAAAAGTACTGATATTGTATCATATACCTTTCCAGGAAAACAAAAATGTAGAGTTTTGTGGTCTGTTTACATATATTTTAGAGGCTATTTATACAAAACAATTGCATAAAATCTGTATAAACTGTATTAATAATTGTATGATATTTTGAATTTGGAATCATAGCATCATTTGTACAACGTACCGCTGAAATACCTGGGTTATAACAATATATTCAGGTCATTATCTGGATTTTTATGATACACTGTAAGCTGACGAATTCAAGCAGAGAGACAGGTGATACTGTGTCAGGTGACAGGTCATCTGACAGGGCACCTTGAAAATGTTATCTTGTACAATATTGCTCCAGGTAAAAATGGTGCCGTGCTACGTTTTTACAGTGGCCAGCCACTTTACAATACCTCTATTTCTGATGATTTGTCCTACCTATGTACCGTATCAGGATAATGAAACTGTAAAACTCACATATTTCTCAACAGGCTCACAACCTGCCATTGGATATAAATTATACAACACTTGTGCATGTCAAGTTATAGTTGAATACTGCATGGACAATTATATTTACCATCTACTATTCTTTCTATAAAAAAAATAACCGTTTTAAATGTGTATCTTGTACTATTGGAATACATGGTAGTTAAAATGACTACATGGTGAGCCTGTCATTATCTGATGTATTGAATGACTCAGGGATGAAAGATTTGTGAAACCCCATTGAATGCACAATCAAAGGTTCTGAACATAATATCATTGGCATTACAAGTGTTATCAGTTCAGAGTTTATATGTAGAGTTTAGAAAATCTACCACTTTCATAAAACAAAAGTGATGGAAAAAATCTCTCGGCTCCTCAAAATGGTGATCCTGCGTTGTTATGTAGCAACAATACTCAGACGTGTGCATCCCCACAATTATAAACTCCGCTCAACTACTCAGGGTTGACATTTTGCATAGCTAATTGCGTTCTTGCGTCGCGTACGCATGTAAGGTAAAATTAGGTTGAAAGGAGGAAGGGCACAGGGTGGACGACCCTTCTAGGCTCCCTACAAGACATCAGACTGGATTCAATCTTTTTTTTATCAGAGCTTATACACTGATCTTTGTCATGAAATTGTGTCTTTCTGTTAGCAAAGTGCATTTCAATATATGTAGATCTACCTGATTGAATGAGTGTATCAGTCCTTGTTTGAACCCTTGGAACGAGTAGAAGCCTATTTCAATAGGAGAGGAGTGTACAATGCACTGTCACGCACTGTGTTACCAAGGAAAATTTAAAATAAACATTATTTCCATGGAGCAACGTGGAGAAACAATGTGGGACAACAAAGTGTTAAAAGCAGATGAATGGTGTCAATATGAGCACTGGGATGCTCTGCTGTACCCAAAACACTGTTTTGCATTACACAACTAATTATATAAATGTGGTTAGGTACAGTACAGAAGGCTACACAGCTCACAATATGAATATATTATCAAAGATTGACATTGTGGTCAAAGAATGATAGAAGGTTCGGACGAGGGGGATTCCTTTCCCCCAAAACCCCTTTATGGAACAATAGATTGATCCCTATGTTTTTCCAGAATAGTAACTTTAGACCATGTCTGATAAGAGGATCACTCTTCTGGAACATTGTTACGAGGAGGGAGTTCTTATGTCTTTTGATCAGATGAAACAGAAATACCACTTGCCTAACAGGGACTTCTTTAGCTACCTACAACTACGAAACTTTATTAGGGTGACTCTCAAGGGACAATGGAACCTACCTAAGATGTCACCTATTGAACAACTCTGCCACGCAGACCAACCACTGTTCAAGACCATTTCCCGTGTTTACAATGCTCTTATGTCAGGACTAACACTGCCTGGGCTAGACAAACCCCGACTTAGATGGGAGAAAGATCTGGGTATTGATCTTGATGAGGATCTATGGAGTGACCTATGCAGGGATGGGGTTACATCCACATTGAACTCCAGATACAGACTGATCCAGTTTAATTTCCTCCATCAGCTCTAAATCACCCCATCTAGACTGCACAAGTTCAACCCAGATATCTCCTCCCTATGTTTTAGATGTAGCTCAGATGAAGGAACATTCCTCCATTCCACTTGGCAGTGTTCAAAACTACACAGTTTCTGGCAGGGGGTATGCGATACCATATCCTCAATTCACGGGGGTCTGTCTACTGGGTAACTTTACTAACACCAATCTTAGGCAAAGCCATACTATAAAGCTAACAGAAATATTGCTAGCGATTGCCAAGAAATGTATTGCCTTGAAATGGAAATTGGATTCCTCCCTGCCAGTTGCAATGTGGCTTTCTGAAGATAATAGTTGTATCCCTTTGGAGAAAATCACTTACTGCTTGAGGAATAAGTTAAAGACATTTTACAGAATTTGGCAACCTTTTATTGACTATATGGAGAATCTCCCCCCACATCTCATTGATTGAATCTATATATAATCCCCACATAATGTTTCACACATAATGTATAATATGTAGCCTACGGCAGGTGATCCAATGTCTCGTTATTATTTTTAATTTTTATTATTGTATGTTTGTTTATATAATTATAATTATAATGTATTTTTGTTACGCTCTTCTGTTACTGTCACTTTGTCCTATCGTTGTCTAATATCTTTTCACTTTTGTTTTGAATGTTCTTAATTGGAAAATGCAAAAATAAAATGTAAAAAATAAAAATAAAAAAGAATGATAGAAGGACACGCAAGGTGACAGATGAGCAGACGGGGGTAAAAGACACGGAGATATTTCCACTCTTCAAAATTTCAACTTCTTCAAACAGCAGGGAAGGTACTGAGTTATTTCATGTACCATGTCTAAAATTAGTAATGATTTGATTTATAAAACTTATATTATTTTTAGAATTGTAAAAGCCTGTTAAATGACAGAACATTCAATGTTGTTCACTTGATTTTTCTTATTTTACAACCTGAATGATTTTATTGGTCACGTTTGTTTATTGTGTATTGTGTACCTCCTGTAGTGAATTTACCATTTGGATATTCCATCTATTAGAGTGTCTTGTTTAGTTTACCGTAAACAATAGCCAAACATAACATCACCAACAGTATGCAGTATGTGACGCAAATTCAAATTGTAATGAAATATGCATAGTCACCCATTTGTTTTATTATTCATATTATTAGTAATATTATTCATATTATTAGTGTTTTTCATGTTATTATTATTCATATTATTAGTGTTTTTCATGTTATTATTATTCATATTATTACTATTTAAATATATTGTACTGAGATAGAACAGGGAAGAGGAGACAGGGGAAGTAGGAGGGAGTGCAAGTTAGAAGGGCAGTGGGTTGGATTTAAACCTTTGCTGACCAGTGCCGGACTAAAGCATTTGGGGCCCCAGGGCACCTAACCCCATTTTCTTTGTTTTGTCATTACAGACAGGAGACAGGTGGTGAATGAAGCCTCAACCACTAAACATGCTGTGGAGTCTCTCTCTCTGGTATACAGACTATCAGGAATCAAGGTAAGACCAAGTGCAGACTGTATGAAGTAACATTGGATAATAGGAAAGATGGGCGACACCTGGAGGGGGGGTGGTGACAAGCACAAGGACATGTGGAACAGATCAGGGCGTGACAGCAGACGTCTATGCTTGCTGTTGTTGTCGTTTTGTGTGGGTTTTGTTTGCACAACAACAGCAAACAGTGTTGCTTCCTTTTACTTCTTTATCACATTTCTCTACCTCCTACCTTCCATCACTACTTCTGTAGCAATAGTTGGTAATCATACCTCTGCTTCACTGTAGTGCCTCTACAACTACTCATACAGACAGGGCAAAATGAAGTACAGAATGGATAAACAAAGAAGATGATTTTAATGGATGCAAATTCTGATTTATTTACAGGAGTTGTGTTGCTAGCCCAGATGGTCAATGCTGTGACAGGTGAGACCACAGACAATTTTACTGTCATAATGTTTTATACAACATTACCATTTTAAATAAATATTCTAAATCCTAATAGATTGACTTAACTTTTTTTATATAACTTCACAAATAGATGATTGGAAAATGCAAAGTTGTCATATCTACAACTTGATCTTAACATGAGGAATTGTAAGATTCCTGTTCCCAAGAACTCTAAGGCCTCATGCCACAATGACTACCACCATATAGCACTCACATCAGTATACATGAGTTGCTAGGCAGGGGGGTAGAATGACAGTCAAAGATAAAAGTAAAAAATTCTGTCAAAATAAACAAAGATTATTACATCCAATGCCTTTTGTCCTGAGACTGATGCCACGCAAGCGCTTGTACGCACATACACTTGCATACACACACTTTCATTCAAATTCACACGTGTACACAAACGGACATACACACCTGCAAATAGTGCCTCATATGCACACAAACACTTGGCCTTGATGTCTTTTGTTTTTGTCTTTTGTTTTTCTTGTTGGTTGTTGGTTGTTGGTTGTTGGCGCATCGGGTGGGTGGTAGTTTTAGTTGGGTTGGAGTGCGACGGTGGATTGGGGGGAGGGGTGGAAATGGGAGGGTTTAGGGGTGCGGAGTGGAGGGGAGTGGAGTGGAGTGGAGTGGAGGGGGAGGTTTTTTGGGAAGGATTTGTGGTGGGGTCTTGGATGGTTGAGGGGCAGCTCTCGAGGGGAACTGTGGGGGGGGATCTTGGATGGTTGGTCGGGTGGCCGAGAGGTGGCTGGTTTGGGTCCCCTTATTCAGCTGGGTGGGGCATCTGTCCTTGTGCTCTTGGACAGGGCTCTTGACCCTGGTTGCTCCTGTTGGTCACTCTGGATGGGAGTCTGTTACATGACTGAATGTAATGTAAATGTTGAGCGGCTTCACTGCAGGTAGATGGTACAGGCCCCCATTAAAACCTCTTAAGGATCAGGCCCTTCTTTTCCATTTTTGCCTAAAATGACATACCCAAATCTAACTGCCGGTAGCTCAGGACCTGAAGCAAGGATATGCATATTCTTGATACCATTTGAAAGGAAACACTTTGAAGTTTGTGGAACTGTGAAATGAATGTAGGAAAATATAACACAATAGATCTAGTAAAAGATAATAAAAAAATACAAAAACAAAAGTTTTCTATTTTTGATGCATCATATTTGCATTGAAAAAGAAAAGCCACACATTCAGCTAGGCAGCTGGAGGGACTGTAGATAGTGTCCACAAAAGGGCAACAGTGTGTGAAGTTTCAGACTGATAACTTTAAGAATGACCAAGCAACGTTTAGTATGAAGTCACCCAGGTGTCCCTCACAATTTGCATAAATGTACCCATGTGGCAGAATTGGTAAATTTATACATTTTCAAGAACATAACTATAGAAAATATACAAAAATACTATGCTAATAAAAAATACACGTTTACACGCTCCCAGGAATGTCATACATTATGGATCATTAACTTCCTACATGAAATGTACTAACAGGAGACGCGACAAGAATGCTGATCCAATGTCTGCAAACACAGAAGTGAACTATTTAAGATAAGGGCCAAGTTAGCAGCCAACACTGATCGAATGTCATAAGTGAACACACCACAGAACACACACAAAGTCAAATTAAAATTAAATTCAAATGTACACACTATTTACAATTACAGTATTTAGAACACCCTCTACACAATAGTGTGCTGCTGGGCACAAGTCCCAAGTCTCGTTCTGCTGTAAAGCACTTCTATCTACTTGTAGGCTGGCTGGGTATTCACACCTCTAGATGGCCGGGCGGGAGTTTGTTGTGGAGCCGGAGAGGACAGCAGTCAGACTAAGTGGGGGATGGAGTGCTAGAGGTGCAGACATATATTTTTCTGGCAACAAGTCCTCCATCGGGACACCAAGATTCTCTGGTCTGATGAAACCAAGATTGAACTATTTGGCCTGATAGCCTACTGTCATGCTCGTCACCTGGCCAATACCATCCCTAAGGTGAAGCATGGTGGTGGCAACATCATGCTGTGAGGATGTTTTTCAGCGGCAGGGACTGGGAGACTAATCCGAAAAGAACAGAGGGATCCTTGATGATAACCTGCTCCAGAACGCTCAGGACCTCAGGCTGAGGCGAAGGTTCACCTTCCAACAGGACAATGACACTAAGCACACAGCCAAGACAACGTAGGAGTGGCTTGGCCCACAGGCCTCATAAGCCTGGTCTGAAGACTGGTCTGAAGGTCCCCCAGTATCAGTTGAAAAAATGCATGGAGGTCTATATGGAGACTGTTTAGTGCCAAAAATAAAGGGTACAAGAATAACAAATGTTACCAGACGTAACAGACACTTCAGAACAAACTTCCATTAGATTTGTTTGCGTGGGACTATCTGTTTGTACATGTAGTGAATCTGTTATTCAATGTGTTTGTATGGGCTAATACAACTTTTCATCAAATCTTTTTTTTTATCCTGCAAGGGGTCTTCAAATTCAAAATCAAATAGTAAAATCATCCTTGGTATGAACTTCCTAAACATATCCCCCCTGGTGCTTAGGCAGGGTTTACACTCTTATTGGTTAGAGACAATGTTGACTGTCTCTTGTCTCTCTGTCCTCAGGTCCTGAAGCAGGAGTCAACAGAGTGTATTTCTACAGCAGCAGACGGCCATAGTGAGGCGCTGTGGAGCTCCAGAGGCTGACATCCAATCCCCTTTATATTTTCCTGTTATAAAATGAATATTTAGATTCAGCTTTAAAGATACTTATAGGTTGTCTGACTAGGTAACTTTTACTGAGAGTAGCTATTGTAGCTGGTAGGAGAGAGTATTTGATGGCGCTTAACAATGTGGCCGTACAGGATTTCGATTCTGCCATTCATTGATTCTGTTGGAGGCTCTAGAACATTCTAATAGTATTTTCCTGTTGTAAAATTATCACATTTAGTTTAACATTTTCTAACATTGTGTGTGATTTAATAATAATGTTATAGATTATGAGAGTATTGTTTCTTTATACAATCACGATGCTGTCAAAGTGTGTTTTTAAAGAGTTGATTGGATGCCCCACACGTCACACGTGACGCCATCTTGAATGTTGAATAGCTCCCTGTGTGTTTATGCTAGAGACTTAACCGCAGATCAATCCCCTCTTTAACGACAACATAAAGCTTGCGCCTATTCCATAACACGGGGCCTTTGAAAGCAGTGTTTTTCTACACAAGAGTGGATCCGGACAAGAAAGTCAGCACACAATCCTATTTAAAACCCAAACCGTTTGAGCTAGCAACTCATACGACTGCATCATCGATAGCGGAGACTCTCACGACATCCACAGTTTTTACGGCAGTCGTTGGAAACCTTCTGATGCCCACGTAGTCATTTCGAAGATGTCTTCACACAAAAATGTTTGAGCCACAAACGAATAAGTCATCAACATCGACAGGTTAGACTTATTTATCACTCACTTGTCACAGGGTTTAAAAGAACATGTTGAAATGCCTTTCTAGTGGTTTGTTCCTGTGGAAGAATTGACTATATTGTGTGCTATTTAATAATAACTGTATTTGTTGTTATAGATTATGTTTAATGTAAAATATATATATACTTTTTTTGATCTTTGAATTTAGTTTTTTCGTCGATTTGACCTTGTTTTCTTAATCTGTATTAGTCTCATATTCACATCCTTACGCAACACTTTTGATGTTTATCTTTGAAATTGAATGATGCTAGTAAATGATGTTGATGTTGTTCTTTCTACCACCAGTAGAGGTGACGTGGAGCAGGTCTTTAATGCAGAGTTTGATTATGTTTAATTGTTTAATTGACTATTGTTTTACTGTTGTATTGATTATTTATGTATCAACCATGGAAAATGCAGATGTTGCCAGAAAAATATATGCCTGCACCTCTAGCACTGCATCTCAGTGCTAGAGGTGTAACTACAGACCCTAGTTCGATTCCAGGTTGTATCACAACCAGCCGTGATTGGGAGTCCCATAGGGCGGCACACAATTGGCCCAGCGTCGTCCGGGTTAGGGTTTGGCCGGTGTAGGCCGTCATTTTAAATAAGAATTTGTTCTTAACTGACTTGCCTAGTTAAATAAAGGTTAAATAAATACAAATAAATAGATAATATAACTGTTTCTGTATGACCTTTCAATATTTTCAATTAAAACACATGGGGTATTTATTAAGTTTAAAACTACTTTATTATGTTGGTTAGCAGACATTTATATTGTATAAGAGAGAATACTGTAGACAGCACACGTCAAACGTGTGATTTATGACCCTATTTTTATGGTCCGGTGTGTATGCCCATATCATCCTGCAGGAAATCCTGTCAGGAAGTTCTCACGCTCTCCAGGGAGTGCCCATATCTGTACATGTACAGGAAGTGGTTATTTAACCAGATAGTGCATCTGTTCCTTTGAAACTGTCATCATGATTGATGTGTAGGGACCTCGTTGAACTAGGGGATGTGTTTGAACATTTGAAAGAGTATGCCCCCACCCCCTGTTGCCCCTCCCCCCTGTTGTAGTGACCTTAGGGCTGGAATGTTGGGGGAAGCCGCATTATAAATAAGAGCTGAACACTACAAGCGACCTAGACAAACCACTAAAGAAATGAAACATGGATTTTGTGATCAGTGACACACGTGATGACCGTAACAACTGAAGCAGGACCTCGGTTAAAACATAGAGAACGGGAAGAGTATAGAGCATCAATATACGATGCGCCAAAAAAAACGGTTTCTAAATATGTATAGAACCCAAATACCGCCTGCAACTGTGCTGAAAGATCAAGTGTTGATGTCTAATTGACAGCTATGGGGTTATCTGTTTGATTACCCGGCCTGCAGAGTGGAACCGTACCGTAGCCGAAGAAGAAGAATATACAGACCAGACTTTAGGAGTGGACTACAGGTTTGAAGACTGGCAGGTGTTTCACAAGGTGGTGTGTCCCGAACTGAGAGTTATCACAAAGGGGTTTAGCTTGTTCACGGCTACGAGGCCCATTGGGAAGGTGCCCCTGACTCCTCAGGGAGAATATTTCATAGGGTGAAAATACAAAGAAAGAATAGACTTCCATGTGGGTGCGTGGAGTTCTATATCAGCAACGAGAAAACCCGCAACGAAAACAACAGTGATGGTGGCCTGACTGGGGATTTTAGGTTGCGTGTGCTTATTCCTTTTAAAAGTTGGGATATAATGGAATTGATCATGTTAGAGTTAGTGGAGGCTCTATTTGTACAGAGCCATCAATGGCAGAGTATTTTCCAACTAAGGAAGTGCATGATATATACGAATCCTAAGGATTATGATTCAAAGGAAACCCAAGAAGGTTCATCCTCAGAAGATCAGCCCCTGAAGAAAACTAAGTACGCGGCTGCTACGTTAACCATATCAGAACTCTGATTCGTCATGGGTACCAGACCCTAAGACTCTATGCCTCACAGCCCTGCATTCTACTCCCCCCAGGCAAGCCCCATATCAGAACTCTGATTCGTCATGTGTACCAGAGCCTAAGGATTCTACTCCCCCCAGGCAAGCTCCATATCAGAACTCTGATTCGTCATGGGTACCAGAGCCTAAGGATTCTACTCCCCCAGGCAAGTCCCATATCAGAACTCTGATTCGTCATGGGTGCAAGTCCCATATCAGAACTCTGATTCGTCATGGGTACCAGATCCTAAGGATTCTACTCCCCCAGGCAAGTCCCATATCAGAACTCTGATTCGTCATGGGTACCAGATCCTAAGAATTCTACTCCCCCCAGGCAAGTCCCATATCAGAACTCTGATTCGTCATGGGTACCAGAGCCTAAGGATTCTACTCCCCCCAGGCAAGTCCCATATCAGAACTCTGATTCATCATGGGTACCAGAGCCTAAGGATTCTACTCCCCCCTGGTGGACGACAACAAATACAAGGAAGCTTTTGGTGGCTGATGTGGTGACGTTCTGGCTCAATAAACCCCAAGAGAACGAGAAACAATATATATTTTTATTTCGATATAAAGCAATGGGTAACTATTTGCATACGATGTTAGAGAGAATAAATACATGTTTTCTTGTGAGAGAATTTACAAATGTTATGCAGAAAACTATTGAAAATAAAGTGAACAATGTATCGTTCTACACACCACACAATACATGGGCTAATTTATTTATTTATTTATTTATTTTTCACCTTTATTTAACCAGGTAGGCTAGTTGAGAACAGGTTCTCATTTGCAACTGCGACCTGGCCAAGATAAAGCATAGCAGTGTGAACAGACAACACAGAGTTACACATGGAGTAAACAATTAACAAGTCAATAACACAGAGAAAAAAAGGGGAGTCTATATACAATGTGTGCAAAAGGCATGAGGAGGTAGGCGAATAATTACTATATTGCAGATTAACACTGGAGTGATAAATGATCAGATGATCATGTACAGGTAGAGATATTGGTGTGCAAAAGAGCAGAAAAGTAAATAAATAAAAACTGTGGGGATGAGGTAGGTGAAAATGGGTGTGCTATTTACCAATAGATTATGTACAGCTGCAGTGACCGGTTAGCTGCTCAGCTAGCTGATGTTTGAAGTTGTTGAGGGAGATAAAAGTCTCCAACTTCAGCGATTTTTGCAATTCGTTCCAGTCACAGGCAGCAGAGTACTGGAACGAAAGGCAGCCGAATGAGGTGTTGGCTTTAGGGATGATCAATGAGATACACCTGCTGGAGCGCGTGCTACGGATGGGTGTTGCCATCGTGATCAGTGAGCTGAGATAAGGCGGAGCTTTGCCTAGCATGGCCTTGTAGATGACCTGAAGGCAGTGGGTCTGGCGACGAATATGTAGCGAGGGCCAGCCGACTAGAGCATACAAGTCGCAGTGGTGGGTAGTATAAGGTGCTTTAGTGACAAAACTAAACTGCATCCAGTTTGCTGAGTAGAGTGTTGGAAGCAATTTTGTAGATGACGTCGCCGAAGTCGAGGATCGGTAGGATAGTCAGTTTTACTAGGGTAAGCTTGGCAGCGTGAGTGAAGGAGGCTTTGTTGCGGAATAGAAAGCCGATTCTTGATTTGATTTTCGATTGGAGATGTTTGATATTGGTCTGGAAGGAGAGTTTGCAGTCTAGCCAGACACCTAGGTACTTATAGGTGTCCACATATTCAAGGTCGGAACCATCCAGTGTGGTGATGCTAGTCGGGCATGCGGGTGCAGGCAGCGATCGGTTGAAAAGCATGCATTTGGTTTTACTAGCGTTTAAGAGCAGTTGGAGGCCATGGAAGGAGTGTTGTATGGCATTGAAGCTCGATTGGAGGTTAGATAGCACAGTGTCCAATGACGGGCCGAAAGTGTATACAATGGTGTCGTCTGCGTAGAGGTGGATCAGGGAATCGCCCGCAGCAAGAGCAACATCATTGATATATACAGAGAAAAGAGTCGGCCCGAGAATTGAACCCTGTGGCACCCCCATAGAGACTGCCAGAGGACCGGACAACATGCCCTCCGATTTGACACACTGAACTCTGTCTGCAAAGTAATTGGTGAACCAGGCAAGGCAGTCATTAGAAAAACCGAGGCTACTGAGTCTTCCGATAAGAATATGGTGATTGACAGAGTCGAAAGCCTTGGCCAGGTCGATGAAGACGGCTGCACAATACTGTCTTTTATCGATGGCGGTTATGATATCGTTTGGTACCTTGAGTGTGGCTGAGGTGCACCCGTGACCGGCTCGGAAACCAGATTGCATAGCGGAGAAGGTACGGTGGGATTCGAGATGGTCAGTGACCTGTTTGTTGACTTGGCTTTCGAAGACCTTAGATAGGCAGGGCAGGATGGATATAGGTCTGTAACAGTTTGGGTCCAGGGTGTCACCCCCTTTGAAGAGGGGGATGACTGCGGCAGCTTTCCAGTCCTTGGGGATCTCAGACGATATGAAAGAGAGGTTGAACAGGCTGGTAATAGGGGTTGCGACAATGGCGGCGGATAGTTTCAGAAATAGAGGGTCCAGATTGTCAAGCCCAGCTGATTTATACGGGTCCAGGTTTTGCAGCTCTTTCAGAACATCTGCTATCTGGATTTGGGTAAAGGAGAACCTGGAGAGGCTTGGGCGAGGAGCTGCGGGGGGGCCGGAGCTGTTGGCCGAGGTAGGAGTAGCCAGGCGGAAGGCATGGCCAGCCGTTGAGAAATGCTTGTTGAAGTTTTCGATAATCATGGATTTGTCGGTGGTGACCGTGTTCCCTAGCCTCAGTGCAGTGGGCAGCTGGGAGGAGGTGCTCTTGTTCTCCATGGACTTCACAGTGTCCCAGAACGTTTTGGAGTTGGAGCTACAGGATGCAAACTTCTGCCTGAAGAATGCAGAGAGTGTGCTAAAAATGGAGCAAATCATGAGTCATGTAAGACATGTAAGACTCTACAATGGACACAACTGGTATCCCGTCTTGTGGATGATTCTGAAGAACTAGAAACATCCTTGTCTAAGATTTACTTTATTTGTTTGAAACACCGTTTAATTGTAACATTTATCATATTTGTTGTTTATATTCTTATATAACGGATGTATGCGTTTTAAAAATTCAGCTATACAAGCCTGTAAATGTAAACCAAGTATACAAGGTGTGGCATGCATGGATCATTGAGAAAACGGGTACTAATATCCTGAAGTGTCTGTATACGTAATACATAATATTTGCAAAAATAAAAATGCAAAATTAAAATGAAATATTCTCGTTATTTGAACGGGGCTCATTAATGTAATTGTACATCAGACAGGCAAGAAGGATGGCAGAGCAGATGTTGAATAACATTTATTATACCCCCTATAACCCAGGGTCTTATGGGGGTAAGGAGCGATTCCAGAGAACTATAGCTGTAGAACCAGGTAGCAGGTTAGGCGCTGCTCAAGTGAATGAATGGCTAGCATAGCAGGATGCTTACACTCTGCATAAACCTGTGCTTCTAGTTCCGACAATGCAGTAATAACCAACGAGTAATCTAACCTAATAATTCCACAACTACTACCTTATACACACAAGTGTAAAGGGATAAATAATATCTACATAAAGATATATGAATGAGTGATGGTACAGAGCGGCATAGGCAAGATGCAGTAGATGGTATCGAGTACAGTATAAACATATGAGATGAGTAATTTAGGGTATGTAAACATAAAGTGGCATAGTTTAAAGTGGCTAGTGATACATGTATTACATAAAGATGGCAAGATGCAGTAGAATATATAGAGTACAGTATATACATATACATATGAGATGAGTAATGTAGGGTATGTGAAAATTATATTAAGTGGCATTGTTTAAAGGAGATAGTGATACATTTTTTTCCATCAATTTCCATTATTAAAGTGGCTGGAGTTGAGTCAGTATGTTGGCAGCAGCGACTCAATGTTAGGGGTGGCTGTTTAACAGCCTGATGGCCTTGAGATAGAAGCTGTTTTTCAGTCTCTCGGCTCCTGCTTTGATGCACCTGTACTGACCTCGCCTTCTGGATGATAGCGGGGTGAACAGGCAGTGGCTCGGGTGGTTGTTGTCCTTGATGATCTTTATGGCCTTCCTGTGACATCGGGTGGTGTAGGTGTCCTGGAGGGCAGGTAGTTTGCCCCCGTGATGCCTTGTGCAGACCTCACTACCCTCTGGAGAGCCTTACGGTTGTGGGCGGAGCAGTTGCCGTACCAGGCGGTGATACAGCCCGACAGGATGCTCTCAATTGTGCATCTGTAGAAGTTTGTGAGTGCTTTTGGTGATAGGCTGAATTTCTTCAGCCTCCTGATGTTGAAGAGGCGCTGCTGCGCCTTCTTCACCACACTGTCTATGTTGGTGGACCAATTCAGTTTGTCTGTGATGTGTACGCCGAGGAACTTGAAACTTACTACCCTCTCCACTACTGTCCCATCGATGTGGATAGGGGGGTGCTCCCTCTGCTGTTTCCTGAAGTCCACAATCATCTCCTTTGTTTTGTAGACGTTGAGTGTGATGTTATTTTCCTGACACCACACTCCAAGGGTCCTCACCTCCTCCCTGTAGGCCGTCTCGTCGTTGTTGGTAATCAAGCCTACCACTGTAGTGTCGTCTGCAAACTTGATGATTGAGTTGGAGGCATGCATGGCCACGCAGTCGTGGGTGAACAGGGAGTACAGGAGAGAGCTCAGAACGCACCCTTGTGGGGAGGATCAGCAGGGTGGAGATGTTGTTACCTACCCTCACCACCTGGGGGCGGCCCGTCAGGACCCAGTTGTACAGGGCGGGGTCGAGACCCAGGGTCCGAGCTTGATGACGAGTTTGGAGGGTACTATGGTGTTAAATGCGGAGCTGTAATTGATTGTAATTGTGCAGTGTGATGGCGATGCGTCATCTGTGGACTTATTGGGGCGGTAAGCAAATTGGAGTGGGTCTAGGGTGTCAGGTAGGGTGGAGGTGACATGGTCATTGACTAGTCTCTCAAAGCACTTCATGATGACAGAAGTGAGTGCTACAGGGCGATAGTCATTTAGCTCAGTTACCTTAGCTTTCTTGGGAACAGGAACAATGGTGGCCCTCTTGAAGCATGTGGGAGCAGCAGACTGGGATAAAGATTGAGTGAATATGTCTGTAAACACACCAGCCAGCTGGTCTGCGCATGCTCCGAGGACGCGGCCGGGGATGCCGTCTGGGCCTGCAGCCTTGCGAGGGTTAACACGTTTAAATGTTTTACTCACGTTGGCTACAGTGAAGGAGAGCCCGCAGGATTTGGTTGCGGGCCGTGTCAGTGCCACTGTATTGTCCTCAAAGCAAGCAAAAAAGTTGTTTAGTCTGTCTGGGAGCAAGGCATGGTCCGCGGCGGGCTGGTTTTTCTTTTGTAGTCCGTGATTGACTGTAGACCCTGCCACATACCTCTCGTGTCTGAGCCGTTAAATTGCGACTCCACTTTGTCTCTATACTGACGCTTAGCTTGTTTGATTGCCTTGCGGAGGGAATAGCTACACTGTTTGTATTCGGTCATGTTTCCGGTCACCTTGCCCTGTTTAACTTCTTGAGTGTAGGGGCCAGGATTGTTGTTTTTGGCTTAAAAAACATACCCATTTGAAACTGCCTATTTCTTAGGCCCAGAAATGAGAATATGCATATAATTATCAGATTAGGATAGAAAACACTCTAAAGTTTCCAAAACTGTCAAAATATTGTCTGTGAGTATAACAGAACTGATATTGCAGGCGAAAACCAGAAGAAAATCAAATCAGGAAGTGGCTTCTATTTTGAAAGCTCCATGTTCCATAGCCTGCCTTCGCTCCATTTAAAGGCATATCAACCAGATTCCTTTTCCTATCGCTTCCTCAAGGTGTCAACAGTCTTTAGACATTGTTTCCAGCTTTTATTTTGAAAAATGAGCGAGAAAGATAACATTGCGTCAGTGGATAGCTGGGTGTTCGCATGAGTTTTGCTTGTGCAACAGAGTGGGGCAGCCATTGTATCTCCCTCTCCTATTGAAAAAGTGACAGTCCCGGTTGATATATTATCGATTATATATTTTAAAAACAACCTGAGGATTGATTATAAAAAACGTTTGACATGTTTCTGTGGACATTACAGATACTATTTGGAATTTTCATCTGCAATGTCGTGACCGCTCGAGCCTGTGGATTTCTGAACATACTGTAACGCGCCAAACAAATGGAGGTATTTTGGATATAAAAATAATCTTTATGGAACAAAAGGAACATGTATTGTGTAACTGGGAGTCTCATGAGTGAAAACATCCGAAGATCATCAAAGGTAAGCGATTTAATCTATTGCTATTCTGACTTTCGTGACCAATCTACTTGGCTGCTAGGTGTTTGTAATATTTTGTCTACTGAGAGAAATGTTCTTACATAAACCCGTGTTATGCTTTCGCCGAAAAGCTATATTGAAATCTGACGCGCCAGGTGGATTAACAACAAACTAAGCTGTGTTTTGCTATATTGCACTTGTGATTTCATGAAAATGAAATATGTTTAGTAATTTAATTTGAATTTGGCGTGCTGCTATTCACTGGTTGATGAAAATGAAGCCGCTAACGAGATGGGTGCGTCAAGAAGTTAAAAGCAGTGGTTCGCGCTTTCTGTTTTGCACGAATGCTGCCATCAATACACGGTTTCTGGTTGGGGAATGTTTTAATAGACGCTGTGGGTTCAACATCACCGATGCACTTGTTAATAAACTTGCTCACCGAATCAGCGTATTTGTCAATGTTGTTGTTCAACGTTATGCGGAACATATCCCAGTCCACGTGATCGAAGCAATCTTGAAGCGTGGAATCCGATTGGTAGGACCAGCGTTGAACAGACCTGAGCACGGGTGCTTCCTGTTTTAGTTTCTGTCTATAGGCTAAGAGCAACAAAATTGAGTCGTGGTCAGCTTTTCCGAAGGGAGGGCGGGGGAGGGCCTTATATTCTGTTAGAATAACAGTGAATAACAGTGATCTAGGGTTTTGCCAGCCCTGGTAGCACAATCGATATGCTGATAGAATTTGGGGAGCCTGGTTTTCAGATTAGCCTTTTTTAAATCTCCAGCTACAATAAATGCAGCCTCAGGATATGTTTCCAGTTTACATAGAGTCCAATGAAGTTCTTTCAGGGCCGTCGATGTGTCTGCTTGTGGGGGAATATACACGACTGTGATTATGATCGAAGAGAATTCTCTTGGTAGATAATGCGGTCGGCATTTGATTGTGAGGAATTCTAAGTCAGGTGAACAAAAGGACTTGAGTTCCCGTATGTTGATGTCATCCCACCACGTCTCGTTAATCATAAGGCATACACCCCCGCCCTTCTTCTTACCAGAGAGATGCTTGTTTCTGTCGGCGCGATGCGTGAAGAAACCAGGTGGCTGTACCGACTCAGATAGAGTGTCTCGGGTGAGCCATGTTTCCGTGAAACAAAGAATGTTACAGTCTCTGATATCTCTCTGGAATGCTATCCTTGCTCAGATTTCGTCTACCTTGTTGTCAAGAGACTGGACATTGGCGAATAGTATGCTCGGGAGCGGTGCGCGATGTGCCCGTCTACGGAGCCTGACCAGAAGACCACTCCGTATGCCCCTTCTGCGGCGCCGTTGTTTTGGGTCGCCGGCTGGGATCCGATCCATTGTTCTGGGTGGTGGGCCAAACAGAGGATCCGCTTAGGGAAAGTCATATTCCTGGTCATAATGTTGGTGAGTTGACCTTGCTCTTATATCCAATAGTTCCTCCCGACTGTATGTAATAAAACCCAAGATTTTATGGGGTAACTACAATACATTCTAGAGCATACTGGCTACATTGATCCCATTGTTAACAGTTTTAACCTCTCTAGGGTATGTGGGACGCTAGCGTCCCACCTGGCCAACATCCAGTGAGATTGCAGAGCGCCAAATTCAAATACAGAAATAATCATTATAAAAATTCAGAAAACAAAACATACTTTACATAAAATGGTATGAGACACATGTATGTTTGAGGAATGTTAATTATGAGATTTTTTATGTTTTGAAAATGGTGCCCTACACTTTGACTGGCGGTTGTCAAATCACGGGATTGCAGCCATAAGAAGTTCAAATACTCCAACTATACCAAGTTGAATTCTCCTGTGCTTGACTTCCCTGCCACCTACATACACGACGTGACAATATCATTTAAAAAACGTCACTAGATGTAGGCAAGACCATAAGTAAATAGGTCAACTGGGATGTGACCAAGAGTTAATCAAGGTGATTTTTCCTCAAATAGACATTGTCCTTTTGCAAATAGACATTGACATTTGCTAACTTTCTATAAAAATGTATTGGAGTGAGATCATTTCTTTCGGGAAATGTATACTGAGTATATCCATCACCACACCATTTTATTGGTAAAGTACATGGTAATGTTTTGCCTTGTCAAGAATAATTCTCATTCTCCTGTGGTACGGGTGGTCTTGCCTTGCAGTAAGGTCCACGAACTCTAGCACACAGATATTGTTAGTGTGTCGACAGAGGCATAAGATCAAATCTGTTTCATTATCTTACTACAGTATGTGTTTTTTTTACTGCTCGTTTTATGACACCGTTGATAACAAAAAGTTATCCAATTCCACCAAATTGTTGTTTGTCACGCTATGTTAGATTAACTAGAAGTCACTGAATGTAATGCTTTGTGTGTGTTTAAAGTGTTGGAAAAATGGTGCAACTCAAACCGGCTACCCGGAACATTTTCTAATAGTTAACCACAATTGCATTAGTGGGTCATCATGGAAACGTGAGTTTCCAAACACCGCTCCAGTCACTGACGTCATTTGACTAGACCTCGCATGTCAGAGTCTAGAACCGTTCCTTCCCCTTTTCCTTGCAGAAATCGCTAATCTGACTCGATTTGTCAACGTGAAAATTTTATTAATTAATGGTATAATGTTTTTATTCAGAAATTGCATGAAGGCAGCCTCACAGACACACTTCCTTTGAAGCACATATATCACAAATCTGAATAATGGTGCAACTAAAATCGGCTACTGGTCTCTATTGCATCACCTACCCAGAACATTTTCTAATAGTTAACCACAATTGCATTAGTGAGGTCATCATGGAAATGTGAGTTTCCAAACACCGCTCTAGTGACTGACGTAATTTGGCTAGACCTCGCATGTCAGAGTCTAGAACCGTTCCTTCCCCTCTAATCGCTAATCTGACTCGATTTGTCAACTTGTGAAAACTTTATTAACTAATGGTATAATATTTTAATTCAGAAATTGCATGAAGGCAACCTCACAGACACACTTGCTATGAAGTACATATATCACAAATCTGTTCATGAAATACATTCAATACGAATAATAATCTAGGAGTAATACAGTAGTCCGCAAAATAAAAATAAAAAAACACTACTCTGACTGATCACTGGATGTCAAAGTCTTGAGCTCCTGCTTGGAGTTAACCTTGACCTCAACTCCACGCAGCTCCACTCCACTATCCCCACCCCCATCCTTTTCCTTCCCCAACCACCCCAGCTTGAGTGTCAGCGAGCGCAGAGCGGAGCTCTCGTCCGGGGCTGTGGAACCACTCCGGCTGCACCTCGTGCTGCGGGAGAAGGAGGCGGAGGTACCTCCCTCGGAGTTAGTGCCCTCGAACAGCTTGGCCATGAAGCTGAGGCCGGCCCGGCGGATGTGGGAGCTGCCGGCGAACACGTACAGCACAGGGTTCACACTGCTGCTCAGGAAGGCGAACGCCGTGACGTTGGGACGGGCCAATACAGCAGCATTGGAGAGAGTGGCGTTGCTACCCAGCAGACCAATCACCTGTGAGAGAGAGAAGGGAGGAGAGGGAGAGAGAGAGAGAGAGAGAGAGAGAGAGAGAGAGGAGGAGGAAAACATGTAAAGAGAAGGAGGTAAAGAGTTGAGAGGAGACAGATAAACATCAGAGAGACTGATAGGGATTCTACCTATTACTATTATTATTATACCTATTACTATTATTATTATACCTATTACTATTATTATTCTACCTATTACTATTATTATTATACCTATTACTATTATTATTCTACCTATTACTATTATTATTATACCTATTACTATTATTATTCTATCTATTACTATTATTATTATACCTATTATTCTACCATTATTATTATTATACCTATTACTATTATTATTATACCTATTACTATTATTATTATACCTATTATTCTACCATTATTATTATTCTACCTATTACTATTATTATTCTACCTATTACTATTATTATTCTACCTATTACTATTACTATTATACCTATTACTATTATTATTATACCTATTACTATTATTATTATACCTATTACTATTATTATTCTACCTATTACTATTATTATTATACCTATTACTATTATTATTCTACCTATTACTATTATTATTATACCTATTACTATTATTATTCTACCTATTACTATTATTATTATACCTATTACTATTATTATACCTATTACTATTATTATTATACCTATTATTATACCATTATTATTATTCTACCTATTACTATTATTATTATACCTATTACTATTATTATTATACCTATTATTCTACCATTATTATTATTCTACCTATTACTATTATTATTATACCTATTACTATTATTATTATACCTATTACTATTATTATTCTACCTATTACTATTATTATTATACCTATTACTATTATTATTCTACCTATTACTATTATTATTCTACCTATTACTATTATTATTATACCTATTACTATTATTATTATACCTATTACTATTATTATTCTACCTATTACTATTATTATTATACCTATTACTATTATTATTCTACCTATTACTATTATTATTATACCTATTATTCTACCATTATTATTATTCTACCTATTACTATTATTATTATACCTATTACTATTATTATTATACCTATTATTCTACCATTATTATTATTCTACCTATTACTATTATTATTCTACCTATTACTATTATTATTATACCTATTACTATTATTATTATACCTATTACTATTATTATTCTACCTATTACTATTATTATTATACCTATTACTATTATTATTATACCTATTACTATTATTATTATACCTATTATTCTACCATTATTATTATTCTACCTATTACTATTATTATTATACCTATTATTCTACCATTATTATTATTCTACCTATTACTATTATTATTATACCTATTACTCTACCATTATTATTATTCTACCTATTACTATTATTATTATACCTATTATTCTACCATTATTATTATTCTACCTATTACTATTATTATTGTACCTATTATTCTACCATTATTATTATTCTACCTATTACTATTATTATTATACCTATTATTCTACCATTATTATTATTCTACCTATTATTATTATTATATCTAGTATTCTACCTGTTATTGTTATTGCATCTATTATTCTACTCATTATTCTAATTCTAATTCCTATTATTCTACCCATTCTAGCTTTCCAGTCCTTGGGGATCTCAGACGATATGAAAGAGAGGTTGAACAGGCTGGTAAATAGGGGTTGCGACAATGGCGGCGGATAGTTTCAGAAATAGAGGATCCAGATTGTCAAGCCCAGCTTATTTGTACGGGTTCAGGTTTTGCAGCTCTTTCAGAACATCTGCTATCTGGATTTGGGTATAGGAGAACCTGGAGAGGCTTGGGCAAGTAGCTGCGGGGGGGGGGGGGGGGGCGGAGATGTTGGCCGAGGTTGGACTAGCCAGGCGGAAGGCATGGCCAGCCGTTGAGAAATGCTTGTTGAAGTTTTCGATAATCATGGATTTATCGGTGGTGACCGTGTTACCTAGCCTCAGTGCAGTGGGCAGCTGGGAGGAGGTGCTCTTGTTCTCCATGGACTTCACAGTGTCCAGAACTTTTTGGAGTTGGAGCTACAGGATGCAAACTTCTGCCTGAAGAAGCTGGCCTTCGCTTTCCTGACTGACTGCGTGTATTGGTTCCTGACTTCCCTGAACAGTTGCATATCGCGGGGACTGTTCGATGCTATTGCAGTCCGCCACAGGATGTTTTTGTGCTGGTCGAGGGCAGTCAGGTCTGGAGTGAACCAAGGGCTATATCTGTTCTTAGTTCTGCATTTTTTGAACGGAGCATGCTTATCTAAAATGGTGAGGAAGTTACTTTTAAAGAATTACCAGGCATCCTCAACTGACGGGATGAGGTCAATGTCCTTCCAGGATACCCGGGCCAGGTCGATTCTACCCATTATTCTAATTCTACCCATTATTATTAGTCCTATTATTCTACCCATTATTCTAATTCTACCCATTATTATTAGTCCTATTATTCTACCCATTATTCTAATTCTACCCATTATTATTAGTCCTATTATTCTACCCATTATTCTAATTCTACCCATTATTATTAGTCCTATTATTCTACCCATTATTCTAATTCTACCCATTATTATTAGTCCTATTATTCTACCCATTATTCTAATTCTACTCATTATTATTAATCCTATTATTCTATGTATAATCATTATTAGTATTATTCTACCTGTATGACACAATGAACTGCTGCATAACACATAGCACCTTGGAAATCCATTGAGGAACTGACGTACCTGTAAGATGTTGACCAGGTGGTAGGGCAGCCAGAAGAGAGCGAAGGCGCCGATGATGAGGAGGATGAGACGGTTTCCTCGTCCCTTGCGCTGGAACATGGCGCTGCGTAGCCGGCAAATGACAGAGGTGTAGCAGACGATGATGAAGGTGAAGGGGAGGAAGAAGCCCAGGACGGTCTCGAATAGGTACTGGAACACCTGGTGACCCACACTTCCCCAGTGGTACGGCATGCAGATGCTCATGGAGATGTTCTTGTGAAGGAAGGGCTTCAGGTTACTGGGGAGGGAGGGAGGGAGGGAGGGAGGGAGGGAGGGAGGGAGGGAGGGAGGGAGGGAGGGAGGGAGGGAGGGAGGGAGGGAGGTTCTACCAATTACTATTGTTATTATCACACCTATTATTCAACCCATTATTATAGTATTAGTATTATTCTACCTGTATGACACAATGAACTGCTACATAACACATAGCACCTTTCAAATACAGAGAGAGAGAGAGAGAGAGAGAGAGAGAGAGAGAGAGAGAGAGAGAGAGAGAGAGAGAGAGAGAGAGAGAGAGAGAGAGAGAGAGAGAGAGAGAGAGAGAGAGAGAGAGAGAGAGAGAGAGAGAGAGAGAGAGAGAGAATAGAGGGATTGTTTGGATGAGACAATGGGAGCGTTCCAGGTCTTTTTCATTGTACTTGTGCTAGACAGGTTATAATGGAAAGTGTTTTACAGGAACCACAATAAAAATGACCTGGAACACAACCATTGAAACAGATTAACGCAGAAAAGTTTAGGATTTGTATTCGATAATGACATAGTTGTTTAGAAAATGTTTTGACATTTCAAATCACTCTCATGAACATGTACACAGTTATTCATAGACACAACAATACAGAATGTTGGGCAAGGCTGAATTTGATCTCTCTCTCTCTTTCTCGCCTCTCTCTCTTTCTCGCCTCTCTCTCTCTCTCTCTCTCTCTCTGTAACCACACCAGTCACAGATCCATGGTGGTCAGAGAACAAATTCACACAGATACACTTATCAGTGGAGGCTGCTGAGGGGAGGACAGCTAATAATGGCTGAAATTGAGTGAATGGAATGGTACCAAATACATGGTTTTCATGTGTTTAATACCATTCCAGTCCAGCCATTATTACAAGCTGTCCTCCCCTCAGCAGCCTCCACTGAAACTTACAGTATGTTGCATCAACATCCTCTAAATGTTTTGACTCTATTTCAGTTCTTCTTTTGCAGAATAGACAGCACACAGACGTATTATACTTTGTAATATACTTATATATACCATACACTGAGTATACAAACACTAAGAACACCTGCTCTCTCCAACACCTGCTCTTTCCAAACCCACTTCAATCAGTGTAAATCACACACACACACACACACACACACACACACACACACACACACACACACACACACACACACACACACACACACACACACACACACACACACACACACACACACACACACACACACACACACACACACAGCCCCACCTGCGATAGAAGGGCATGGGCAGAGCTAAGACGAATGCCAGCACCCAGATAGCCAGCAGAACGGCCATCAGGGTTTTCTTGGTCCTCATCCTCTGTGACAGGAAGGGCCTCGCCACGGCCAGCCAGCGATCCATGCTCATCAAGCAGATCAGGTAGATGGAGACATTCATGTTGACGCAGCACAGGTAGTGTACCGTCTTACAGGCCACCGCCCCGAACTCCCAGCCTCGCCTGCCTGCCAGGAAGTGCAGGAAGAGCGGGGCGCTTAGCAGCACCAGGGCGTCGGCCGCGGCGAGGTTTAGGACGAGCAGGCACGTGACAGAGCGATGCCTCACGCGGCACAGCACCGACCACACCACGAACAGGTTGCCTGGGAAACCAAAGACAAAGGCCAGGACCAGAATGGAGATACCGATCTGGTGTGAGATGGAGAGAGGAGGGGAGGAGGAGACAAGAGAAGGGGTGGAGGGGAGCAGGGGGGGAGCGGAGATGGAGATGGAGAGGTCTGACGCCATTTTCTGGACTTTTGGGATAATCCACTGTAGGATAGGATAGAAATATAATTAGAACACACCGGATGAGATATAACAATGGGAAGCACACAGAGAGATGAGAGACACACAGTATGAGATGAGGATATCACATAATCGCTGAGAAGAGAATCTATCATTCAATGAAATGTATTCATCAATCCCTTTTTACATCAACACCCAGTTTTCACAAGTGCTTTATGGTAACCTGGCCTAGACCCTAAAGACCAAGCAGAAGCTTTGGTGGAGGAAAACTCCATAGAAGGAAGGGGGCAGAAGATAGAAAGGCCAACTGGGGCCCTGTATCTGTAATTCCATTAGACACTAATAGACATGCAAAGATCATGTACTTATCTTGGACAAGCAAAGTCATAATGTACCCCCCCCCACCTCACCACACACACACACACACACACACACATACACATGATCAAATACAGTCATACACACACACACGGCAGGGTAGCCTAGTAGTTAGAGCGTTGGGCTAGTAACTGGATAGTTGCAAGTTCAAACCCCCGAGCTGACAAGGTACCAATCTGTCGTTCTGCCCCTGAACAGCCAGTTAACCCACTGTTCCTAGGCCGTCATTGAAAATAATAATTTGTTCTTAACTGACTTGCCTGGTTAAATAAAGGTAAAATTAAAAAATTAAAAAAATATATATTTACAGACAAGGGACAGTAAAGCACACATCCTCTCCAAAACATTTAATTCCAGCCAGTATTTACAATGCCTTCTCCAGTGTTTACAATGCCTTCTCCAGTGTTTACAATGCCAGTACCACTTCAAAAAAGCTTGATACATCACTGACCTTTATGAGATGGATTAATTCTCCTTTTAACCTGGATCTTCTCAAATCCACAAGAAGTGTCTGTCTGACTGTCTTACTGCCTGTCTGTCTGTTTATCTGACTGTATGTCTGTCCGCCTGTCTGACTGACCTCTTGTCCGTCCGGCCGTCTACACTGGACTCCTTTTTCTCTCCTCTTTCTTGTTCCCCTTCTGTCAGTCTGAAAACACTAAATACATGCTATCACCACAAGTCAGGAAGGAAGTCTGTGATCATCACATTTGACTGTGTACTTCCTACACATCCACCCAAACGCTCTTTATTTATTACTGCATCCACCCTAACTCTCTCTATATATTACTGCATCCACCGTAACTCTCTCTATATATGACTGCATTCACCCTAACTCTCTCTATATATGACTGCGTCCACCCTAACTCTCTCTATATATGACTGCATTCACCCTAACTCTCTCTATATATGACTGCGCCCACCCTAACTCTCTCTATATATGACTGCATTCACCCTAACTCTCTCTATATATGACTGCATTCACCCTAACTCTCTCTATATATGACTCCATCCACCCTAACTCTCTCTATATATGACTGCATTCACCCTAACTCTCTCTATATATGACTGCATTCACCCTAACTCTCTCTATATATGACTCCATCCACCCTAACTCTCTCTATATATGACTGCGTCCACCCTAACTCTCTCTATATATGACTGCATTCACCCTAACTCTCTCTATATATGACTCCATCCACCCTAACTCTCTCTATATATGACTGCATTCACCCTAACTCTCTCTATATATGACTGCATTCACCCAAGTCTGTCTAGTCTGTTTGTCTGCCTTACTGCTTGCTCTCTTTGGGTCTGATTAGAGATAAGTACTAGAGATAAGTAGAGATAAGTACACTTAGCTAGAGACTAGAGATAAGTACACTTAGCATGTACTTAATTCAATAAAATATGGACTTAAGTCAACCTTTTTGTACATAAGCCAATGTTAAGTCCACAAATAGCTTAATGGTGGCAAAAGAACTTTGCAAAAAAATTCTGCATCACTGTGTAATCTTTCTGACAATCCGTTCCATTTTTCCAATCGTAGATAACCTCCAGCCCTCACATGATAGCTTTGAGAAATGAATGTGTTTGGTTGTGATCAGACATCACAGTTTTTACAAATACACTATATGATGTTTACTACATTGGGTATACCGAACATGAGGAACACCTTCCTAATATTGAGTGGCCCCCCCTACCCCCTTTTGTCCTCAGAACAGCCTCAATTGTACGCAATGTTACTGCTGCGCGTCTGGTTTTGTACCCATGTAGGATTATTTTTGTATTGCCGTGGGTTTTGTAATTAAACTGCTCTGGCTATTACCTTTCTCTGCTCTCCTGCATCTGACTTCACTGCCACCAGTTCCGCCTCCCTTACAGTTACTCCTCAGATCAGTTGAAGCGGTGGCCAGTTAGCTCTGAGTGTGTGTTACAGTGGAACTGTGAGAATACAGGTAACAACATGATGATGATGCCAAATAGGCCGATTAATACACGTTAATGGGATGCTGAAGAGATGAGGTATTTTGTTATTTTTATGAATGATGACAAAAAAATGTTTTTGTCTCTGATGTGTTGGGTAATGTCCATGTGATCATCCGTGAGGGCGAGTCGACAAGTGTGTTGTAAAGGGCAGTTATGTGTCTCAACATCATGTCTCAAGCAACTTCCCCCCACTCAACGACAAATCATTTCATAATCACTTGACGATTACCTCTCTCTCTCTCTCTCTCTCTCTCTCTCTCTCTCTCTCTCTCTCTCTCTCTCTCTCTCTCTCTGTCTGTCTGTCTGTCTGTCTGTCTGTCTGTCTGTCTGTCTGTCTGTCTGTCTGTCTGTCTGTCTGTCTGTCTGTCTGTCTGTCTGTCTGTCTGTCTGTCTGTCTGTCTGTCTGTCTGTCTGTCTGTCTGTCTGTCTGTCTGTCTGTCTGTCTGTCTGTCTGTCTGTCTGTCTGTCTGTCTGTCTGTCTGTCTGTCTGTCCCCTTCCTTTCTGTCTCCCCTTTCCTGTCTCTGTCTTTCTCTCTCTCTCTCGCTCTCAGGATGGAAGCCACATCAAGGAATACCACCATCACCTACTTCTCCGCCAATTAATCCACTTCAAACCCATCCCCGTCTCTTCCTTATTCTATTGGCATCTCCATTCTTCTGGTTGCTATGGCCATGGGTCTCCATGGGAACCTCCTAGTGGTGTGGACCATCCTGTTCTGCCTGCAACAGCATTCCATCACCTCCATCCTCTTCCTCCAGTTGGCGGCCGCCGACACGATCGTCCTGCTCACCGCTCCTCCCAACCTGCTCGATCGTCCTGCTCACCGCTCCTCCCAACCTGCTCCATCGTCATGCTCACCGCTCCTCCCAACCTGCTCCATCGTCCTGCTCACCTCTCCTCCCAACCTGCTCCATCGTCCTGCTCACCTCTCCTCCCAACCTGCTCCATCGTCCTGCTCACCTCTCCTCCCAACCTGCTCCATCGTCCTGCTCACCGCTCCTCCCAACCTGCTCCATCGTCCTGCTCACCGCTCCTCCCAACCTGCTCCATCGTCCTGCTCACCTCTCCTCCCAACCTGCTCCATCGTCCTGCTCACCTCTCCTCCCAACCTGCTCCATCGTCCTGCTCACCTCTCCTCCCAACCTGCTCCATCGTCCTGCTCACCGCTCCTCCCAACCTGCTCCATCGTCCTGCTCACCGCTCCTCCCAACCTGCTCCATCGTCCTGCTCACCTCTCCTCCCAACCTGCTCCATCGTCCTGCTCACCGCTCCTCCCAACCTGCTCCATCGTCCTGCTCACCGCTCCTCCCAACCTGCTCCATCGTCCTGCTCACCGCTCCTCCCAACCTGCTCCATCGTCCTGCTCACCACTCCTCCCAACCTGCTCCATCGTCCTGCTCACCGCTCCTCCCAACCTGCTCCATCGTCCTGCTCACCGCTCCTCCCAACCTGCTCCATCGTCCTGCTCACCGCTCCTTTCTTCATTCGCCAGTTCTTCACGGGTGAAGTCTGGGAGTTGGGAGAGGGCGCGTGTAAGCTCCTGCATCTTTCATGTACCTCAGCCTCCTGTTGGTCACCCTGATGGGCGTCGATCGACACTTGCGTGGGGATTGGACCTTCATGTCCAAGCGTGTCCGCCCACCAGAATATTCCTTCATCTTGCAATTTTATTGATTTTAATACAGCACATGTTCTCATATTGTGTTCTCAGTTTTCCATAAAATATGTTGCAGATTTTTGTTTATTCTATATCCACAAGTATTCTAAGCAGATATGGATATATCTTCAACACAGTATAATCAATCAGTCAAACATTGTTCTTAATGCAATTAATTGTAACAGACAAGAACTGCAATTTAACTAGATACAATATGTAATTACATTCATTGAAGACACTCTTACTAAAACGTAAGTGGGCTGGGAATCCTGAAGATGCAAGACACTTTAATAATGAAGTAAATCAAATCCAATTGTTTCTTGTCTCATCCATTCTACCCGGTGTTTCATTATTCCCTAGAGACGGTCCCGGTGTTTCATTATTCCCTAAAGACGGTCCCGGTGTTTCATTATTCCCTAGAGACGGTCCCGGTGTTTCATTATTCCCTAAAGACGGTCCCGGTGTTTCATTATTCCCTAGAGACGGTCCCGGTGTTTCATTATTCCCTAGAGACGGTCCCGGTGTTTCATTATTCCCTAGAGACGGTCCCGGTGTTTCATTATTCCCTAGAGACGGTCCCGGTGTTTCATTATTCCCTAGAGACGGTCCCGTGTGTTTCCCTAGAGACGGTCCCGGTGTTTCATTATTCCCCCTAGAGACGGTCCCGGTGTTTCATTATTCCCTAGAGACGGTCCCGGTGTTTCATTATTCCCTAGAGACGGTCCCGGTGTTTCATTATTCCCTAGAGACGGTCCCGGTGTTTCATTATTCCCTAGAGACGGTCCCGGTGTTTCATTATTCCCTAGAGACGGTCCCGGTGTTTCATTATTCCCTAGAGACGGTCCCGGTGTTTCATTATTCCCTAGAGACGGTCCCGGTGTTTCATTATTCCCTAGAGACGGTCCCGGTGTTTCATTATTCCCTAGAGACGGTCCCGGTGTTTCATTATTCCCTAGAGACGGTCCCGGTGTTTCATTATTCCCTAGAGACGGTCCCGGTGTTTCATTATTCCCTAGAGACGGTCCCGGTGTTTCATTATTCCCTAGAGACGGTCCCGGTGTTTCATTATTCCCTAGAGACGGTCCCGGTGTTTCATTATTCCCTAAAGACGGTCCCGGTGTTTCATTATTCCCTAGAGACGGTCCCGGTGTTTCATTATTCCCTAGAGACGGTCCCGGTGTTTCATTATTCCCTAGAGACGGTCCCGGTGTTTCATTATTCCCTAGAGACGGTCCCGGTGTTTCATTATTCCCTAGAGACGGTCCGGTGTTTCATTATTCCCTAGAGACGGTCCCGGTGTTTCATTATTCCCTAGAGACGGTCCCGGTGTTTCATTATTCCCTAGAGACGGTCCCGGTGTTTCATTATTCCCTAGAGACGGTCCCGGTGTTTCATTATTCCCTAGAGACGGTCCCGGTGTTTCATTATTCCCTAGAGACGGTCCCGGTGTTTCATTATTCCCTAGAGACGGTCCCGGTGTTTCATTATTCCCTAGAGACGGTCCCGGTGTTTCATTATTCCCTAGAGACGGTCCCGGTGTTTCATTATTCCCTAGAGACGGTCCCGGTGTTTCATTATTCCCTAGAGACGGTCCCGGTGTTTCATTATTCCCTAGAGACGGTCCCGGTGTTTCATTATTCCCTAGAGACGGTCCCGGTGTTTCATTATTCCCTAGAGACGGTCCAGGTGTTTCATTATTCCCTAGAGACGGTCCCGGTGTTTCATTATTCCCTAGAGACGGTCCCGGTGTTTCATTATTCCCTAGAGACGGTCCCGGTGTTTCATTATTCCCTAGAGACGGTCCCGGTGTTTCATTATTCCCTAGAGACGGTCCCGGTGTTTCATTATTCCCTAGAGACGGTCCCGGTGTTTCATTATTCCCTAGAGACGGTCCCGGTGTTTCATTATTCCCTAGAGACGGTCCCGGTGTTTCATTATTCCCTAGAGACGGTCCCGGTGTTTCATTATTCCCTAGAGACGGTCCCGGTGTTTCATTATTCCCTAGAGACGGTCCCGGTGTTTCATTATTCCCTAGAGACGGTCCCGGTGTTTCATTATTCCCTAGAGACGGTCCCGGTGTTTCATTATTCCCTAGAGACGGTCCCGGTGTTTCATTATTCCCTAGAGACGGTCCCGGTGTTTCATTATTCCCTAGAGACGGTCCCGGTGTTTCATTATTCCCTAGAGACGGTCCCGGTGTTTCATTATTCCCTAGAGACGGTCCCGGTGTTTCATTATTCCCTAGAGACGGTCCCGGTGTTTCATTATTCCCTAGAGACGGTCCCGGTGTTTCATTATTCCCTAGAGACGGTCCCGGTGTTTCATTATTCCCTAGAGACGGTCCCGGTGTTTCATTATTCCCTAGAGACGGTCCCGGTGTTTCATTATTCCCTAGAGACGGTCCCGGTGTTTCATTATTCCCTAGAGACGGTCCCGGTGTTTCATTATTCCCTAGAGACGGTCCCGGTGTTTCATTATTCCCTAGAGACGGTCGCTGCGTTCCTGGTCCCCTTCAGCATCATGGCAATCTGCTCATTCCTTAGTATCTGGCCACACCTGCTGGCACCACCAGGAAGACCAACCACATCCTTGCCCTGATAGTGGTGACCTTTGCCCTATTTTGGGCTAAATACCACCTTGTCAATGTGTTGCACATGAGCAATGGTTACTATGCCATAATTACCCAGAGCTAATACCACACTGTATGAGCGTGAGACTGAAAAAAAATCACATTTATATAAAAATCAACTGTATTTTTTATTGTCATTATTCAAAGTGAAAATGAAATGTATGATTTCCTTGTTTCAAGCGGGGCCCAGTCTCTCCGGCACAGCTGCTGGAGGTTGACAGCCTCCAACATGGACACGCCCAGCAGGAGACCAGCATGATGGGAGCGGGAGAGAGAAAGAGGAGAAGGAAGGAGTTGAGGAGCTGGATGAAGAGGTAAAAGAGAGGAGAACGGCTCCAGGAGAAAGAGAGGGGGAGGAGAAAGAGGGAAAAGAATGGCCTGAAGGTAAAGAAATGACTGGACAGATTGTGAAGGACCTGCATGCTATTGCCAGCCAGTCATGACTCTTCTGTGAGTTGTTTTCTTCTCCCATTAAGAGTTTCCTAATCAATGGATGGCAGCCAAATCTAATCTGAGAAAATGGTGTTTTATTTTCTTGATCTGGCCCAACATGGCAACATGTCTTAATGCTTTTGAGAAAATATATGAAGCAAAAAGAAGTAGGGAAATATTACAGTGCTCTTTCTACTGTACTTACAGCAGTACACCACACACACACACACACACACACACACACACACACACACACACACACACACACACACACACACACACACACACACACACACACACACACACACACACACACACACACACACACACACACACACACACACACACACACACACACATATAGAAAGAGAGGCAGTCAGACAGACAAGACATCCCGGTAAGATCACTTATAAAATTCACCCCCTTCACCTGCTGAGCGCTTGAAGCACCACCTCTAAAAACAGAGATATGGTTCAGTCAGTAAGTCAGTCATGACCCATTAGGAAGCACTTACATCTACTGACCGCCGAGCGAACTGCAGGAAACCAGTCTTAGGCAGTGTTTTCCCATCAAAATAGGTTCTGCCACCATAGCGTCCAACTACCAGCCCAGATGGTCACTATTTGACATTTTTCACAGGTTTCACACAGATGGGGCTCACAACATTGGCACTGGTCGTGGATTCTAGCTCTCCTTCCTTTTCTTTCAGCCCCTCTGCATCCCTGTCTCTCTCTCGGCTGTTCTGGCTGTTCTGTCGGTTCTTCCTGGTCCCAGAGTCCAGCGCAGTGCCTTCGAAAAGACGGGCCATGAAGGCAAAGCCTTCCCGCCGGATATAGGACTTGCCGGCGAAGGTGTAGAGGACCGGGTTGGCACAGCTGCTGATGAATGCCAGGGCTGATGTGACCGCACGGCAGGACTGCCAGATAGGGTCCAGTCTGGAGGAAGAGTAGATATGAAAACAGCAAAAAAAAAATGGTTGTTCATTGTTTTTTATTAAAATGTAGTTAGGGATTTGATAACAATACACTACAAATGATACCTGTGATGAGGTGAGGATCTTACGAAACAGTCATTTAGGAAAGACTTTTCAGAAAGCCTACCTTGCTTTTATAGCTGAATCTTGAGGAGAAAGTGCTGAGGCAACCTGTAAGGACAGATTTCATCTATGAGAAGAGATTTCATCACAGCAGACAGCCCAGTTACAGCCCAGTTACAGCCCAGTTACAGCCCAGTTACAGCGGGACCTACTGTTACAGCCCCGTTTAGGAGTGTGAGGCCCTGGCTATAGCTCAGACATGCACACACACAAAACACCCCACACACGCACGCACACACTACCTGCACAATGTTGATGACATGGTAGGGCAGCCAGAAGATTCCAAAGGTGACCACGATGGTTAGGATGAGTTTCTCACTGTGGATCCTCCTCCTGAACCTGGTCAAATCAAATCACACTTTTTTTCATACAGAGTTTTAAGTGTTTTTTTCCCCCGAATTCCAATTGGTGGAAAATCAATCATGACAGACCTTAATGGTCCTTGATGCAAATGTACCGGATTTCAGGACTCTAGATCACACGGGGTGATGGGAATGGCCTTTAAAACGTTTGCTTTCTCAATCACTTGTTATAGATTTACCATGTGGCCAATTGACATGGCATTGCATGCTAGTGTTTGGCCCTTGGTCCTTTGGACCCAACTTCACTGGCTTGTAATAAGTGAGAAAATAAAAACAATACATCTAGACAAATATGAAATGAAGGCAGAAATAAAAATGAAGATAGTAAAACAGCAGTGGACCTGGTTTGTCTGATCCTCCGCAGGATGCAGATGTAGCTGCCTACAATCAAGCTGTAAGGAACTACAAATCCCAGCACCGTCTCCAACGTGTACTGGAGCAC
The DNA here is from genome assembly GCF_021184085.1 of Oncorhynchus gorbuscha. Lineage (NCBI taxonomy): Eukaryota > Metazoa > Chordata > Actinopteri > Salmoniformes > Salmonidae > Oncorhynchus > Oncorhynchus gorbuscha. Next base: position 15,262,022 of record NC_060193.1, read on the forward strand.
CACCTGCGCTGAGAGAATGGGACGTGTACTGTATCAGCATAGAGATCACCTTGATCGGTTAGCTTTAGTGACACTTTATACAGTCAGGTCCATGAGTATTTGGACAGTGACACAACTTGCATCATTTTGGCTCTGTACGCCACCACCATGGATTTGAAAGGAAACAATCGAGATGTGCGCTAAGTATAAGTGGGGCTCAAAAGTAATTGGGCAAACTAACAAAATCATAAATTAAATAGTGAGATTTAATTCGTGGTTGCAAATCCTTTGCTGTCAATGACTTCCTGAATTCTGGAACCCCTAGACATCACCAGGTGCTGTGTTTCTTTCCTGGTGATGCTCTGCCAAGACTTAGCTGCAGCTGTCTTCAGTTCCTGCTTGTTCTTGTGGCGTTTTGTCTACAGCAAGTGAAGTGCATGTTCAATTGAATTCAGGTCAGGTGATTGACTTGGCCATTGCAGAACATTGCACTTTTTTTTGCCTTGAAAAACTATTGAGTTGCCTTCGCAGTATTGCTTCGGGTCATTGTCCATCTGTACTGTGAAGCGCCGTCCAATGAGTTTTGAAGCATTTGGCTGAATCTGAACTCCGGTACAAGTTGATCTTTGTCTCATCTGTCCATAGGATGTTGTTCCAGAACTGTATAGGCTTTTTTAGTGTTTTTTGGGGCAAACTCTAATATGGTTTTCATGTATTTGAGGTTTACCAATGGTTTACATCTTGTGGTTAGCCCTCTGTGTTTACTCTGGTCAAGTCTTCTCTTCATCGTTGACATTGACACAGATACGCCTGCCTCCTGGAGGGTGTTAATGATCTGGCCAACTGTGGTGAAGGGGTTTTTCTTCACCAGGGAAAGAATTCTTCTGTCATCCACCATAGTTGTTTTATGTTTTATGTTCCACACCTAATGTTTCTGATATCTCTCTGATGTTTCAACCTAATGTTTCTGATATCTCTCTGATGTTTCAACCTAATGTTTCTGATATCTCTGATGTTTCAACCTAATGTTTCTGATATCTCTCTGATGTTTCAACCTAATGTTTCTGATATCTCTCTGATGTTTCAACCTAATGTTTCTGATATCTCTCTGATGTTCCACGCCTAATGTTTATGATATCTATCTGATGTTCCACACATAATGTTTCTGATATCTCTCTGATGTTTCAACCTAATGTTTCTGATATCTCTCTGATGTTTCAACCTAATGTTTCTGATATCTCTCTGATGTTTCAACCTAATGTTTCTGATATCTCTGATGTTTCAACCTAATGTTTCTGATATCTCTCTGATGTTTCAACCTAATGTTTCTGATATCTCTCTGATGTTTCAACCTAATGTTTCTGATATCTCTGATGTTTCAACCTAATGTTTCTGATATCTCTCTGATGTTTCAACCTAATGTTTCTGATATCTCTCTGATGTTTCAACCTAATGTTTCTGATATCGCTCTGATGTTTCAACCTAATGTTTCTGATATCTCTCTGATGTTTCAACCTAATGTTTCTGATATCTCTCTGATGTTTCAACCTAATGTTTCTGATATCTCTCTGATGTTTCAACCTAATGTTTCTGATATCTCTCTGATGTTTCAACCTAATGTTTCTGATATCTCTCTGATGTTTCAACCTAATGTTTCTGATATCTCTCTGATGTTTCAACCTAATGTTTCTGATATCTCTCTGATGTTTCAACCTAATGTTTCTGATATCTCTCTGATGTTCCACACCTAATGTTTCTGATATCTCTCTGATGTTTCAACCTAATGTTTCTGATATCTCTCTGATGTTCCACACATAATGTTTCTGATATATCTCTGATGTTTCAACCTAATGTTTCTGATATATCTCTGATGTTTCAACCTAATGTTTCTGATATCTCTCTGATGTTTCAACCTAATGTTTCTGATATCTCTCTGATGTTTCAACCTAATGTTTTTGATATCTCTCTGATGTTTCAACCTAATGTTTCTGATATCTCTGATGTTTCAACCTAATGTTTCTGATATCTCTCTGATGTTTCAACCTAATGTTTCTGATATCTCTCTGATGTTTCAACCTAATGTTTCTGATATCTCTCTGATGTTTCAACCTAATGTTTCTGATATCTCTCTGATGTTTCAACCTAATGTTTCTGATATCTCTCTGATGTTTCAACCTAATGTTTCTGATATCTCTGATGTTTCAACCTAATGTTTCTGATATCTCTCTGATGTTTCAACCTAATGTTTCTGATATCTCTCTGATGTTTCAACCTAATGTTTCTGATATCTCTCTGATGTTTCAACCTAATGTTTCTGATATCTCTCTGATGTTTCAACCTAATGTTTCTGATATCTCTCTGATGTTTCAACCTAATGTTTCTGATATCTCTCTGATGTTTCAACCTAATGTTTCTGATATCTCTCTGATGTTCCACGCCTAATGTTTCTGATATCTATCTGATGTTCCACACATAATGTTTCTGATATCTCTCTGATGTTTCAACCTAATGTTTCTGATATCTCTCTGATGTTTCAACCTAATGTTTCTGATATCTCTCTGATGTTTCAACCTAATGTTTCTGATATCTCTGATGTTTCAACCTAATGTTTCTGATATCTCTCTGATGTTTCAACCTAATGTTTCTGATATCTCTCTGATGTTTCAACCTAATGTTTCTGATATCTCTGATGTTTCAACCTAATGTTTCTGATATCTCTCTGATGTTTCAACCTAATGTTTCTGATATCTCTCTGATGTTTCAACCTAATGTTTCTGATATCTCTCTGATGTTTCAACCTAATGTTTCTGATATCTCTCTGATGTTTCAACCTAATGTTTCTGATATCTCTCTGATGTTTCAACCTAATGTTTCTGATATCTCTCTGATGTTTCAACCTAATGTTTCTGATATCTCTCTGATGTTTCAACCTAATGTTTCTGATATCTCTGATGTTTCAACCTAATGTTTCTGATATCTCTCTGATGTTTCAACCTAATGTTTCTAATATCTCTCTGATGTTTCAACCTAATGTTTCTGATATCTCTCTGATGTTTCAACCTAATGTTTCTGATATCTCTCTGATGTTTCAACCTAATGTTTCTGATATCTCTCTGATGTTTCAACCTAATGTTTCTGATATCTCTCTGATGTTTCAACCTAATGTTTCTGATATCTCTCTGAAGTTTCAACCTAATGTTTCTGATATCGCTCTGATGTTTCAACCTAATGTTTCTGATATCTCTCTGATGTTTCAACCTAATGTTTCTGATATCTCTCTGATGTTTCAACCTAATGTTTCTGATATCTCTCTGATGTTTCAACCTAATGTTTCTGATATCTCTCTGATGTTTCAACCTAATGTTTCCGATAGCTCTCTGATGTTCCACACCTAATGTTTCTGATATCTCTCTGATGTTTCAACCTAATGTTTCTGATATCTCTCTGATGTTTCAACCTAATGTTTCTGATATCTCTCTGATGTTTCAACCTAATGTTTCTGATATCTCTCTGATGTTTCAACCTAATGTTTCTGATATCTCTCTGATGTTTCAACCTAATTTTTCTGATATCTATCTGATGTTTCAACCTAATGTTTCTGATATCTCTCTGATGTTTCAACCTAATGTTTCTGATATATCTCTGATGTTTCAACCTAATGTTTCTGATATCTCTCTGATGTTTCAACCTAATGTTTCTGATATCTCTCTGATGTGACGACCCTCCCACTCTGTCTGCCGTATTCTGTCTTTGTTCTTGTTTTCTTATTAGGATGCCGGTGGGCGGAGTTGAGAGGGTCGTCAGCTACATGGGAGACACCTGGGCCAGGTGTCTCCCAGGATAAATAGACCTCTTCAACATTCATGGAGGAGACTCTCTCCATGCAGACACCTGTTGTAGATTGTGGTGTGGTTCTTGGTGGCCTTTTTGTTTGTTTGCTTTGGCACCTTTTCAACACCCTGCATTATCACATTCATGCATGCAAAACACTCACTTACACTACGGACTACTGATTACACACACCATTGGATATTTTCCTTAGTTGCTTTAGTTAATAAATATATCTTTTGTTACTCCTTATCTCCACGTTGTCTCCCTTTGTTACGGGCTTTGAGCCGGTTCGTGACAAGTGGGGGCTCATCCGGGATCTTTGAACTATTGGTTTGGGAGACCGTGGAGGTACGTGTTTGGTTTGAATAGTGTTTGAGTGTGATCGGCCCAGTATTGGTTGCCTTTGTTGTTTGGTTTGTGTGCTGCGTTGGAGAGAGTATAATGGTTAGTTTCCAGGCCCTGCCTAGCCTGAACTCTTGTTCTACTTTCTGTTGGGACGTCAGTCTGAAGTGAGTAATCTGCTGTGTACCTCGGTGGGAGATTTGGGTAGGGTAGTGGAACTTGCTACCCGGAGCTATAGCCTTTTTCCCCTGATAGGTTTAGCGACGTGTTTCATTTTTTGGAATATGTTGGGCATGGTTAATGTTTGTTATTTTTGTGTGGTGTCTGTGGACTGAGCAGTTGTCTCGGGGGCACATCCGTGGCTTGGTGGAATTTGCCAGCATGCTGGGGAGTTCTATTTCCTTGCCAGCGGGCTACAGTGCGTAAATTCCCACCGCAAATCTGCACGAAGACTAGGGTTGAGTTATTGTAGGTTTTGGGGAAGCTCCATATCTCATCTCTCTTCTGTGGTGCTCAGGGTGATTGTCAATTCTCGGGTTGTGTTCTGGTGTGCTCAGCAGAAGGGAAGAGCGAGAATTGTTTTTTGTGTGATTATGGCGTCTTATGTAGATAAGTTCATTCGCTCTCCATCAGAGGAATTGTTAGATTTAGGTACTAAAGAACAGCTGTTGAAGGTCGCGGAACACTACAAGGTTGAGATTAGTGATAAACGTCTAAAGAATTCTATTAGGTTGATATTGAAAGCCAATCTGATGGAGAGTGGTATTCTTGAAGTTACCACCGGGCCAGCCTCTGCTGAGGATTTGTTGTCTCCCCATAACGTTACAATGGCCATTCCATCGGTTAGTCCTAGTAGCCTTCTTTTTGAACAGCAGAAAGAACTGCTTTTGTTACAGCTAGAGCATGATCGTGAGAAGCTAGAGCATGATCGTGAGAAGCTAGAGCATGATCGTGTGAAATATGAAAAGGAATTGGCATTTAAACAAGATATGGAGCGTGCTAAAATCAAGTTGCAACAAGAACGTATAGAGTTGGTTAGGGAAGGAAAGATCTCAGGGGAGAGGTTGTTTTGGGAAGGTGACCCAGATTTACCTAGGGGTAGTTCCGCTTTTGGTCGTGCCCCAGAGACATTTGATATTGTTGGGAACTTGCGGTTATTGCCTCGGTTTAATGAAAGGGACCCCGAGACATTCTTTTCGTTGTTTGAGCGGGTTGCTGACGCTAGGAGTTGGCCTGATTCTGACCGCACTTTAATGTTGCAGTGTGTGCTGACTGGTAAAGCGCAGGAAGCATATTCAGCTCTTAGTGTACACGACAGTGCCAGTTATGATAAAGTTAAAACAGCTGTGTTACAGATTTATGAATTGGTCCCTGAGGCTTACCGCCAACGATTTAGAACTTTAAAAAGGGACGATAACCAGACTCATGTTGAGTTTGCGCGACAGTTATCTTTACAGTTTAATCGCTGGTGTTCTGCCTCTGCAGTTGTGACTTTCCAAGGGCTGTGTGATCTGATTATGTTAGAGCAATTTAAGGACACAATTCCTGATCGTATTGCCACTTATATTAATGAACAGAAAGTAAAGAATGTTGCTGAAGCTGCGGTTTTGGCGGACGAGTATGTGTTGACTCACAAAAGTGTCTTTGCAAAACCCCGTATTCGGAAAGAGTGGGGGTGTTCGGATAGATTTGGGCTTCGCTCACCGAGATACTTTGATTCTCGGGCAGAGTTCTATTCAACTAGGGTTGAACCTGACTCCCATGGTAAGGCTGACTTTGGGCAGGAGTGTCACTACTGTCAAGGTTCAGGTCATTGGAAAAACGAATGTCCACTTCTCAGGTCAAAGGGTGCTTACGCTAAATCTAAGCCTGCTGCGTTAGCTGCACCTGTTCCACATCAGTTCATTCTTGACTCATTTCCTCAGGCCCAGGAGAATGTGAAAGTCCATATTGATCCAGACTATTTACCTTTCATTACAGAAGGTTTTGTGTCTATGTTAGGAAGTAAAGACCTAGTGCCAGTGAAGATCCTGAGAGACACAGGTGCCTCTGAATCATTTGTGTTGGAGTCTGTGTTACCCTTTTCTGCTGAGACTGATTCGGGAATAGTGTTCTAATTAGGGGAATAGGTTTGAACACTCTGTCAGTTCCATTGCATAAACTGATGTTGGATTGTGGGCTGGTGAAGGGTGAAGTTGTTGTGGGGGTGCGTCCTTCATTGCCTATTGAGGGTATCGACGTTATCCTTGGGAATAACTTAGCAGGTGAGCGGGTATGGCCAGTTGTGTTTCCATCTCTAGTGGTTTCCACTAAGCCGTCATTTGTTGGGATTCCTGATGAGAGTGTACAGAGTTTCCCAGAGGTGTTCTCTGCGTGTGCAGTGACACGTTCTATGAGCCGTGGCGAACTAGTCACTGCGCCGACTAATGATAATAATACAAAGTATGTCACTGTTTTCCCTGTTATCCCGTTATCTGTAACCCGCTCAGATCTAATCAATGCTCAACGGGATGACCCCACGTTGGAAGAGTTGCGTGATCAAATTGTGCCTATAGAACAGTTGGGAGATGTCGCCCATGGCTATTTTCTCCAAGAGGATGTCCTGATGAGAAAGTGGGTGTCTCATGATAGTGTTTTTCTGGGGGAGGCAATTAGTCAGGTTGTTGTACCAGTTAAGCTTCGTGAGTTGGTGTTGGAAACTTCTCACAGTGACGTTGCTGGACATATGGGGGTGAGGAAAACCTACAATCGCATATTAAGACATTTCTTTTGGCCTAGATTAAAGAGGGATGTTTCTGATTTTATCAAAACTTGTCACACCTGTCAATTAACTGGTAAGCCTAATCAAGCTATTAAACCAGTACCATTGTTTCCTATTCCTGTACTCAGCCAACCTTTTGAGTATCTAATTATTGACTGTGTGGGTCCTCTGCCTCATTCTAAAAGGGTAGCAGTTACCTGTTCACTGTGATGTGTCAGACCACTAGGTTTCCTGCTGCCTATCCTCTCCGATCTATCACGACTAAATCGGTGTTAAAAGCTTTGACTCAGTTTCTCTCATTGTTTGGAATCCCTAAGGTCATTCAGAGTGATCAAGGATCTAATTTTACCTCTAATCTGTTTGGTCAGGTTCTTCAACAGCTTCATATTAAACACAATGTGTCTAGCGCCTATCACGCGCAAAGTCAAGGAGCACTGGAACGTTTCCATCAAACACTTAAGTCTTTGTTGAGAGCTTATTGTACTGAGATGGATAAGGATTGGGAGGAGGGGTTGCCTTGGTTACTGTTAGCCGCTAGGGAAGTTTCACAGGAGAGCACAGGTTTCAGTCCAAATGACCTTGTGTTTGGACATAGGGTGCGTGGACTTTTATCTGTTCTCCAGGATGACTGGAAGTCTCCCGAGCCTCCTCAGTCCCTGTGTTCGTATGTGTGTGATTTCCGGCGACGGCTGTATGCCGCTGGTGAAATGGCTAAAGAGAAGTTATCATCTTCACAGGATAGGATGAAGGGCATATTTGATCGCCGAACTGAGCCTCGTCACTTTAGTCCAGGTGACCAGGTTCTTGCTCTGCTGCCAATTGTTGGTTCTCCTTTTCAAGCCAAGTTTCAAGGTCCATATACAGTGGTGCGCCAGTACACTGAGCAAAATTATCTAGTTGCCACTCCAGAACGGAGGAAAGCACACCAGCTGTGCCATGTAAATCTGTTAAAACCCTATTATGCACGTTCCTCTGAGACTGAACAGTGGGATTCTACAGAGGACGGTAAACCTGTTCTTTTGGCTGATACCGTTGTTTCCTTGGGTTCTTGTCGTGCTAGATCTGTGCATGAGGAGGAAGATGTTCCTGGTCCTGACGATTGTATATTGCAGGGTAGATTGAAAAATTCAGAAACACTGGATATTTTAGACAGTCTTCTCACTCACCTACCTGTTGATGAGCGGAAAGAGATGGTTGGTCTGATTCAGAGATTTCCAGGTTTATTTTCTGATACACCTACACGTACAAACTTAATAGAACATGATATTGACATTGGAGGTGCTGACCCCATTCGTCAGCGGTTCTATAGAGTTTCTTCAGAGAAACTACGTTGTCTGGATGCTGAGGTCAAGTACATGCTGGAGAGTAAGATAGCAGAGCCTTCTTTCTCCAGTTGGGCTTCTCCCTGTATCTTGGTCAGTAAACCGGATGGAACAAACCGTTTTTGTACGGACTACCGTAAGGTAAACAGTGTCACAAAGCCAGATTCATTTCCTCTTCCTCGGATGGAGGACTGTGTTGATCAAGTCGGTGCAGCTAAGTTTGTGAGCAAATTTGACCTGTTAAAAGGCTATTGGCAGGTGCCACTGACGAGTAGGGCACGTGAAATCTCTGCCTTTATTACACCCTTTGGTCTGTACTCGTATTCAGTTATGAGTTTCGGTCTGCGCAATGCACCTGCCACTTTTCAGCGACTTATGAACAGGGTTGTCGCCGGTCTGACCGGGTGCGCTGTTTATTTGGACGATGTAGTGATCTATGCAGATACTTGGGAAGAACATCTGTCCCGTATTCAAGCCTTGTTTGAACGTCTGGCTGCAGGTCGCCTCACAATCAATCTGGCAAAATGTGAGTTTGCTCAGGCGACCGTTACATACCTTGGAAAAGTGGTTGGGCAGGGTGAAGTGCGTCCTGTTCGGGCTAAAGTGGTGGCTATTGATGCTTTTCCACCACCAACTACTAAAAAGGAACTGATGCGTTTCTTGGGCATGATTGGTTATTACCGTAGTTTTTGTAATAACTTCTCTACTGTGGTCGCTCCCTTGACAGATATGCTGAAAGCTAAGGCTGTTTACGTTTTGGTCTACTCGTTGTCAACACGCTTTTGAAGATTCAAAGAGGTTGCTTACCTCAACTCCAGTGCTGGCTGCTCCTCGCATGGATTTGTCATTTACCTTGCAGGTGGATGCTAGTCATGTGGGGGCAGGTGCAGTTTGCTGCAAGCAGATGTGTCTGGGATTGAGAAGCCTGTTAGTTTCTTTTCTAAAAAGTTTAACGATTATCAGTTGAACTATTCGGTTATTGAAAAGGAAGCGCTAGCACTCATTTGGGCGCTACAACACTTCGAAGTGTATGTCGGGTCGGGGTAGTACCTATTGTGGTCTACACCGACCATAACCCCCCTCACTTTTTGAGGTCCATGATGTGTCCAAACCAGAGGATAATGCGATGGTGTTTATTTTTACAATCATTCCATCTCGATGTGAGGCACATCCGGGGGACTGAAAACGTGATTGCTGATGCGCTCTCTCGTGCGCCCTGTTCCTAATGTTTACGTGACTAACCATTGTTTCGTATTGTCATGTTCTCTCTGTCCTGTCTGCTCCCTCCTGGTCTTGTTTTCTTTCCTCTTAAATGTTGCTTCCTGTGCGAAGGTTGCTGAGGTCTGGGGAGGAGGTTGGCTGGGGCAAATTGTAAGTGTGAACACGTAAACCCTCATCAATTTGGGGCGCAGAGGCCTGTGTCAATTTGGGGCGCAGAGGCCTGTGTCAATTTGGGACGCAGAGGCCTGTGTCAATTTGGGACGCAGAGGCCTGTGTCAATTTGGGACGCAGAGGCCTGTGTCAATTTGGGACGCAGAGGCCTGTGTCAATTTGGGACGCAGAGGCCTGTGTCAATTTGGGACGCAGAGGCCTGTGTCAATTTGGGACGCAGAGGCCTGTGTCAATTTGGGACGCGGGAGGCTGGTATGTTGTTCCGGGGTCCTTGTTGGTCCCCGGTTTTATGGGGGGGAATGTGACGACCCTCCCACTCTGTCTGCCGTATTCTGTCTTTGTTCTTGTTTTCTTATTAGGATGCCGGTGGGCGGAGTTGAGAGGGTCGTCAGCTACATGGGAAACACCTGGGCCAGGTGTCTCCCAGGATAAATAGACCTCTTCAACATTCATGGAGGAGACTCTCTCCATGCAGACACCTGTTGTAGATTGTGGTGTGGTTCTTGGTGGCCTTTTTGTTTGTTTGCTTTGGCACCTTTTCAACACCCTGCATTATCACATTCATGCATGCAAAACACTCACTTACACTACGGACTACTGATTACACACACCATTGGATATTTTCCTTAGTTGCTTTAGTTAATAAATATATCTTTTGTTACTCCTTATCTCCACGTTGTCTCCCTTTGTTACGGGCTTTGAGCCGGTTCGTGACACTGATGTTTCAACCTAATGATGGCTTGCTTCACTGGCAGTGACAGTTCTTTCGACTTACTATTGAGGGTTAACAGCAACAGATTCCAAACGCAAGTGCCGCACTTGAAATCAACTCTATGCCTTTCATATGCTTACTTGTAAATGAACTAATGAGGGAATGACACACAGCTGGCCATGGATAAGCTGAGCAGCGAATTGTCCAATTACTTTTGCTCTCTTAAAAAGGGTCAGACCACATGTAAGAAGTGTTGTAATTCCTACACCATTCACCCAATTTGGATGTAAATACCGTCACATTAAAGCTGAATGTCGGACCTTCCCTCTCCTATTCATTATTTAACTTCAACTCCAATATGCTGTGGTAGACAGCTAAAATAATAACAACTTGGTAAATGTCCAAATATTTATGGGCCTGACTGTATACAAAATCAATGTACTGTAAACTCCATACCTTGCAATGTTTTTATGGATGATCTGACTACAGATAAGAATGTGAATAAATAGGTAACTTCGGTGATAGAAAGCTCTCATGTTTTTTGTTCCCTCACCTGAAATACATTCACGGTTTGATTGGTTGCTCTTTCCCCCTCCCCTGTCAGTCACTCCAGGAGTGAAGATAATTAGCAAAGTAAGGAATGAATTCAGTTGGTAAATAAGGAAGTAAGTGTCACTCACTTGACTCTGCTGCTTGTGAAATGACTCACACACCATACGGCTCCTCCCGTTGGGGTACGTGGCCGTCAGTTTGTGCCTGAACAGCAACGCGGGGATGGATGAGACCAGCACCAGGATCCACAGTACCAGCACCCCCCGCAGTACTGCCTTCCGGCCAGCGAGGGCAGCAACACGCCGCGGCCACACCACGGCCACCAGCCTGTGCAGGCTCATCAGCATGATCAGTTGGATGGAGGCGTACATGTTGGCCAGGCACAGGTAGAAGAGTATCTGATCCAGACAAGAAAATAGTGGCTTTTTCTTGTCATTTCAAAAGGATAAGGATTCAATGACAATGTAATCACTGCATGTCAAGTGTCAATGGTGTTTTCAAACATCTGGGAAGAAAATGACATCATTGGAACATTTACATATTGGTTGCATTCCAGGCCGACAAAATTGCAGTCATTGCGTTGCATCAACCAATGGTTGCGTGCATGTCATCGACTGCGCAGTCGGGCATCAGATTGCTATATCATATGATGTGGTAAGCAGATATGTTAAACACCTATACAGGCATTGTGAGATCTGGCAGATGTCTACAGTGTAGTCAGCCTGGAATGCGGCAATCAACAAAAAGAAGAGCCTCCACCTTGCACATGATATCGCCAAAAATCCATGTCTTCTTCACAAGGTACACGATGAAGAACGGCGTGAGCGCCATGAGCGAGCCGTCGGCCACTGCCAGATTGAGGATGAGGAGGGTGGTGACAGAGCGACGGCGGGCGCGTGCCAGGATACTCCAGATGATGAAGAGATTGCCGGGGACGCCAAGGAGAAACACCAGACCCAGGATGAGTGCCCCTATGGTTGTGGAGGTGGTATTACCCACAATGCTTTGGTTCGCCACGAAAACAGACATGGTGGTGTTAAGGACGTGGTTGGAGGCTGAAAGGAACAGGGAGGGGGGCGTAGTGGAGGAGAACGGAGAAAGGGACAAGGGGGGTTTTGTGAGGGATGGAGGGATGATTTGGGGGATGGTTTGGTTGTGGGCCATGGCAATGATCTGCAAGGGACAGAAAGGTTAAAGGTTCAATGAAAACACTGAGGTAGAAGTGTCACTAACTTGTATCAGCAGCAATGTTGAATAGTTAGTGGTGGTATAGGATACAGACCTGGGTTCCAATACTTTAT